>NC_134475.1:10905122-10949408 GCF_964194025.1 Convolutriloba macropyga
ATCAGATAGATTCAAAATTTTCCTCTTTTTTTCCATAAAAAATGAAGGAAATAAAAAATTATTAATTGAATTTTTATTTTGTTTATTTCTCTATCACTTTAAAAATTGGTTGAAATTTTTGCTTGTCATGGTTGAAATTTTTGCGTTCTTCTTATTTTCGGAAACTATTTTATCAGGAAGAGAAGAATTTGCTGTCTTAACTGATGAAAACGATGTTTCAGTTCTAAAATTTTTGACTAAATGAACAGTCTACTTTATGTCGTCTAGAACATCATTTCTTCACGTAATACAGGTGCCTGAAGTAAAGTTTTGATGTATCATTGTACAAACACATCTCATAGGCTTCAGTTTAATACAATGAAAATATATCAGCAGACGAATCTGAGACTGATTTTCATGGGTGATTTTTCAGGATGTTTCTCTCGGATGTTGATTGTCGCTTTATAGAGTTTTGATTTTTCTTACAGTTGAATTTTATCTCGTTTTCTCCAACAACACAAAAATTACCAAAAAATTAGCGCACACTTCCAAAAATAAGTTGTTTGCTATTTAGTGCCACTTAGCCTTTTATTGGTAATGCACCGACAGCAGAAATGTAAAAGAAACAATTTAAACAGAAGATAATTTAGACTCATTGTTTCGGCCCACTTTGGGGGGGGGGGAGGAAATACACACTCAAATGCGTATTTTTTTTCTATTCACTCAGTTTTGGCCGATCGATATATTCATCTTAGAGATCTGTCAGTGGCATCATTAGAAAACGCACCCAGCTTTGAATAGTGAATTGAAATGATTTTTTTTTCATTTTTGCTCTTTTCAGTGAGTTAAAAATTAATTGAAAAAGTGTTGTTCGTTTCTTTTCTATATCAAAAAATGCGAGAAATAAGCTTCTTTAGTCACCTTAGTTTAAATTTACCGAAAGTGAACACTTAAAAAGAGCTGAAACAGTTTGCCTTAGCTCAAGAGAGGGCTAATTTACTTATGTGCTTCTTTTGAAAGATTTCTAGTTATGACAATTTTTCGGCTTGTAGCTATCATAACTTGATAATTAAATAACTAATAGCAGGGCTAAATTTGGCCTAATCGATGAATTTTGAAATCCAAACGTAGTACGGATTCTGGCGGTCTTTTTTGTAAAAGATTGTTGGTCTTTTAGGTTCATTACAGAACAGAACATATCAGATCAAAACACACTATTGACGCCTGCCATTAGCTTCATAAACAATTGACAGGTAATGGTTTTAACTTTGCAGTCGAAAGCGTATTGTCATTTTAATCTTACAGTCACCTGATTTTTAAAAAAAACAAGGGATTAAAGAGCCGTGCCACTATTTTATCCTTTATTTTGTTCAATTTGTAGGCTAGTTTCAACACAGAGAGAAAACATCTTTACCTTATTTTATTTTTAACCTCTGCTGTGGCTTTATGTTTCAAGAAATTGTTTTTCTGTCTTCGATACTCCTAGTTTTGCAAAACTGATTTTTCGACATTTGCCCTTTATTCATGTTCTCTTTTTTTCTGGTTTTGTCACATTCTCAAACTGCTGATAGGTTCATAATCACGTTAATGGTCTTCAAAAATTAGGCAAAATTGAACATATGATTTTCTAAGGAATGGATAACTTTTTCAAGAAAGGTAAAAGAATCACTGTTCAGAAATCATATTTAAACGTCAAAAAGGCTCTTATATAGAGACATCTATTTTTTAAAACGGTAATTCTTTTAAAAGCTTCGACAACAATTTTTCGCGAAGAAAAATTGTTTTCTATTTTTTGTTTCTATTGTAAGTTCTTTTTTCAATTGTATGTCAAGTTCTGCTTTGACAAAAGTATTGATGGCTTTCATGGGGAATGAAAAAGCATATTTATATACTTCCCGGTGATGAATTCTCATGACTTTGAAAAAAACCATTTTTAAGAAAGTTTTTTTTTCGCTTTGATTTAAATTTTTGATTTGTTTTTGCATTTTTGTTGTATTCATTACCAGTCAGATATCACTTTTTGATATTCAAAGAAGGCGCATTGGATTAGAACGAATGATATTATTGATATTTTGGTTTCAACTGCTTCAACGCCAGTTTTTCCAGAAAAAAAATTGTTTTTCAAGTTTTGTCTATGTTTCAGTTTCTTTTCGTAAATGTATGAAAAGTTTCGCTCAGTGAAAAGTCTCAAAAAGTTTGGTTGGAAAATTAAGTGTACCTATTGAATGATTTGAATTGACAGCTGGTTTTTTTCTTAATTTTAAGAAATCTTTAATTCAAAAATTTCAATTTCTGTTTATTTACTTCTTCTTTTTTGTCTATTTTCGTTAATTATTTCATCTCGTTAAATACATAATGTTAAATACATATATAATAAATGCGCAGATGTACATTTTAAAAGGTTTCAACGAATTGTGGTTATAAAGGGTATGAAATTGTTTTTTCGAACTTTTTCTCTTTGCTTTTTTATAACATTGTTTTTTGGAAACGTAGGACAATTTCTGGTCAAAAAAGGTCTCAATGGCTTCATTCTGAGGAATGAGCAAGCTCAGTTTTTGATTTATATTTATAGCTGATAAATTTCATGACCTTTAATTTAATTATTTCTGAAAATACAAACGTTGTTTTTAATTTTTTAATTTTAGGGCAACGATTATTCTCATAACGACTTCGACATTGTGTTCTCACAATTTTTCTTTCTTTTTTTCTGTATTTGCTGTTTTTTGTAGTTTTATGAAAATCTTTTTAAATAATGAGAGGTCCCAATGTCTTATCTGATGTAGTTTTAAATGATGGCATTACAAACATGTTTAATGATTTCAGTTCATATCTATTTATTTTCTTTACTTTGGCACCAATTATTTTTTTGAAAAAATTGGGCGTAGTTTTCAAGTTAGCTGCTTTTGTTGTTTTTCTCTATTGTTACCAAACGTCATTAAGGATTGGTTCCATTCATCGTTAGTGATGAACAAGAGACCATTTTTTGTTTAGTTTATGGTTTATTGGCGCTATTTAGACTTTAGTCTTAATTTTTTTCTACAAATAGACGTCAAGTTTTGGATATTACTGATGTTTTTTGTTTTTATTTGACTTAGTTTTTTGTATTGTCTTGTATTCTTAATAAGGGCAAATCTGCACGGCCCCCTGAAGCGGCATTGCTTCAATTCCATTGAATGATTTGTGTTGGACGCAGTTTTTGATTCATACACCACTTTATAAAGCTTGCAATTTTTAAATGCTTTCTATCCCTTCCCCATTTGGTTGACAGTTGAGCTGAAAAATGATTGTTAGCAGGGTTCGAACACTCTGTGCGAACGCACCTTACTGAGCCTCCTTGTGTTTTTTAGCACCGTAGAAAGATCATATGTGGTTCGTATATATTCATAAATAGTCTTATAGCGTTGATACTTAAAATGATCACGAATGATTCTTAGTAATCATTGAAAAATCGTAACAGGAAGTTCACAAGAAAAAAAATAGCAGAATTTTTTTTGCTATTTTTCAATTTTCAATAGATAATAGTTCTGTTTCTCTCTTCACCTTGGCAAATAATATCATTGACCTTTTTTAAATGTTTTTAATCAATTAGCAGCCGAACTTTTTCTTCTGATTTTTCAAATTTTTTGCACACTGGATTTGGGCTAACCAGAGAATTCACAGATTGCTTTTTTTACTGTACATGATGAACGAAGAATTGGCTTATGGACTGGTTAGAGTGTTTTCATAGAGCTTTTTTTACTATGATTTTTTGTCTGAACAGTGTAAAAAGTGAGATGATCATAATCTGTTCATAGTAAAAAACAGACTGAGAAATACTGTGATTCAGCGCTTATTTGAAATGTTACTAAGGTCCGGTTTAACTAAGATGGCGTGAAATTTTAATGCCAACTAAGCTGGGTTCAGAGTTCTAATAAGAAATAATAAATATTTTATCCGTTTTTTTTTCAAGATTATTTTCGGTTTTTATCCAAAAAACTCTGAAGGTTGCAAAAAAGCTTCTTACAGCCTTTTTAAAAAGAAATCTGAAGTTTACGCTAGTCTCGATGAAATATTCAAAAAGAGATCATTTAAGTAATTTATTGGGATTTGAATAGGAAACAACCCTTACTTGGTTTAAAACTGTATATTTGCTACCACAGAAGGATTTTCAAAAATTGAGCAGAAAAACATTAATCTAGTTCTATTAGGTTTTTCGAATCAACCACATGTAGAAAGAACACATTCACAAACGATAGAAAGAACAGAATGTACAATAAAAACGGCCGAACATTGAAGTCTTCAATCAAAAATGAAAAAAAATTGCTCGTAACTTGTATCATGCTAACTGGGACTGCAGCATTCACATTTTAAAAAAGTTTGGTCAAGATAAAAAATAGTCATTTTTTGAGACCTTATTGGCTTTGGACGTACCTTGTCCAGGCGACCCGATTGAGTCGTGCCGAAAACCCAAGTGTGTTGCGAACCTGAAGTGTAGCCTGGATTTGATTGTTATACAAAAAAGCAGAAGGCATTACTAACTTTTACATTAGCTTGACAAACCACCATCAATTTTTTTTTCTATAAGGATTGATTACAATTAAAGTGAGTTCAAAAACTACCCAACTTCAGCTGATTTCAATTACTTTTATAAATCTGATACACTATAAGAGTGTTACTTCAAAAAATGAAATTGTGTTTCAGAACAAACCATTTGTAGCCAAGGAAAAACATCGTTTGATCAATGATCATGCGAGTAATTTTGCACTGAATTGGCTATAACAATTTCTGGGACCACTCACGAGTAAAACTGAGAAGCCGAGCGACACCGATCATAATGACTATCTCCTACGTTTGAAAAGCAAGCATACCGGGTACCAGAGAGAATATGAGGCCGTTCGACATATTTTTCCGTTTAAAAACCAATATTGACGACATTTTCTGTAAGTTTTAACAATGTCCTTTAATCACTTTTCGCGACTTTCGCGAAAGGAGATTATGATAAGCATTTTTGTCTTGTAAATTTTTCAGGCACTATGTTGCCTTTTCCGCTACATTTTTCTGCCAGTTTAGCGAAACTAGTTGTTCCCTTCGCGACTTCCGCGAGATCAAATTGAATAACACTGTTGTTTGAGCATCGAAAACCAATTAAGAAAAGTTTATGAAACCAGTTAAAACCAGTTACGTATAACTAATGAACCAGTTACGTATAACTAATGAACCGTTGTCCTAATCAAAACGTTTTCATTTTTCTTTTTATCTAACTGGTTTTACTTGGATAAAAACGCAGGAAAAAATATAAAAAAAACAACCAAATTAGGACGTCAGTGCACAGAAAGTGACAGGACACGCAATAGAGTACTCGATATACCGCCAGAACTTTAGGCCTCTAAGACAGAATAATGATCAACTTGAAGTATACCTTAATCAATTACCAGATGAACTGCTAGTCATCACGGAAACCGGATAATCGGAAAAAACCAATTTGGGGGATATAGACTCCCAAATCTGTCTACCATGGTAACATGCAAGAGAAAAAAATACTGGTGGGGTGTAGGGATTTTTTATTCCTCTCGTACTAAACTAGTAAAATTGTTAAAAGCACTGTTAAAAATGTACAGATACTCAATATCATTCTTCAAAGTCGTCCTGAAGAGCTATTAATTACAGGGGTTTATAAAACTCCAAATTACCCTATAGACGAACTCTTAGCTGCGTTGAGCGGTCACATGATAAAACTTAAATCAAAAGAAGCTACGAAACATGTAATTTGCGGTGACTTTAATATTGACGTCTTCCTAGAGGACTTTAAAGTAACAAACTGATAGAAACAATGGCATATTTTGGACTTCAGCTGAAAAACAAGAAACAGGCCACCAGAGAAACAACACGTAACAAAATCTGCGATGATCTGTTTTTCTCTAACCTCGAAGTTGTGTGCAATATGGACAAAGCAGCGCTTTCTGGTAATTAAACAGTCTATTTTTGAGCAATTTTTTTGCAAACCCGGAAAAAACAGCGGCCTCTGAACTCATAAACGCACAATGAAGAAACTCAGAGACGAGAACACGTAGAAAGAAATAAATTATGTAGTCCATCATAAAATTAGGGACCAGAGTTTAATGATAGAGTCTTTTGATATTGAATCAATTGAGTGGCTACAACAGACGATTTTTTATCAAGAAATCCGTTATACCAAGCGTGAAATGAACTAAAACAGACTAAACAAGGATTGATTACAATTAAAGTGAGTTCAAAAACTACCCAACTTCAGCTGATTTCAGTTACTTTTATAAATCTGATACACTATAAGAGTGTTACTTCAAAAAATGAAATTGTGTTTTAGAACAAACCGTTTGTAGCCAAGGAAAAACATCGTTTGATCAATGATCATGCAAGTAATTTTGCACTGAATTGGCTATAACAATTTCTGTGACCACTCACAAGTAAAACTGAGAAGCCGAGCGACACCGATCATAATGACTATCTCCTACGTTTGAAAAGCAAGCATACCGGGTACCAGAGAGAATATGAGGCCGTTCGACATATTTTTCCGTTTAAAAACCAATGTTGACGACTTTTTTTGTATGTTTTAACAATGTCCTTTAATAACTCTTTGCGACTTCCGCTAAAGGAGATTATGATATGCATGTTTTGTCTTGTAAATTTTTCAGGCACTATGTTGCCTTTTCCGCTACATTTTTCTGTAAGTTTAGCGAAACTAGTTGTTCCCTTTGCAACTTCCACGAGATGAAATTGAGTAACACTGTTGTTTGAGCATCGAAAACCAATTAAGAAAAATTTATGAAACCAGTCAAAAAAGTTACATATAACTAATGAACCGTTGTCCTAATCAAAACGTTTTCATTTTTCTTTTTATCTAACTGGTTTTACTTGGATAAAAACGCAGGAAAAAATATAAAAAAACAACCAAATTAGGACGTCAGTGCACAGAAAGTGACAGGACACGCAATAGAGTACTCGATATACCGCCAGAACTTTAGGCCTCTAAGACAGAATAATGATCAACTTGAAGTATACCTTAATCAATTACCAGATGAACTGCTAGTCATCACGGAAACCAGATAATCGGAAAAAACCAATTTGGGGGATATAGACTCCCAAATCTGTCTACCATGGTAACATGCAAGAGAAAAAAATACTGGTGGGGTGTAGGGATTTTTTATTCCTCTCGTACTAAACTAGTAAAATTGTTAAAAGCACTGTTAAAAATGTATAAATACTCAATATCATTCTTCAAAGTCATCCTGAAGTGCTATTAATTACAGGGGTTTATAAATCTCTAAATTACTCTATAGTAGAACTCTTATCTGCGTTGAGCGGTCACATGTAATTTGCGGTGACTTTAATATTGACGTCTTCCTAGAGGACTTTAAAGTAACAAACTGATAGAAACAATGATATATTTTGGATTTCAGCTGAAAAACAAGAAACAGGCCACCAGAGAAACAACATGTAACAAAATCTGCAATGATCTGTTTTCCTCTAACCTCGAAGGTGTGTGCAATATGGACAAAGCAGCGCTTTCTGTTCATTATACAGTCTGTTTTTGAGCAATTTTTTTGCAAACCCGGAAAAAACAGCGGCCTCTGAATTCATAAACGCACAATAAAGAAACTCAGAGACGAGAACACGTAGAAAGAAATAAATTATGTAGTCCATCATAAAATTAGGGATCAGAGTTTAATGATAGAGTCTCTTGATATTGAATCAATTGAGTGGCTACAACAGACAATTTTTTATCAAGCAATCCGTTATACCAAGCGTGAAACGAACTAAAACAGACTAAACAATGGATCACAGCAACCATTCGGAACCTCGCATACAAAAAAATTATATCTGGGAGATAATACAACCGAATAAAAAAACTATTTGTCTCAAAACAAGAGCAGACTGCAAGTTAGCAAAAAATAATTTTTATGAACAACAGATTGGCAGGAATAATGGGTCAGAGATATTATTCAAGATAATCAAAGATTTAAATAGTGACATGAATAATGAACAAGAGTGTACCGTAGACTGCCATGACATGATTGGATATTTTTTTACTACGATTGGAGAGAAAAATTAGTTATGTCTAAAAACAAATTAGCTGATTTAAAAAATTTTCCAATACAAAAACAAACAATGGTTTTGCAGGAAGCAAATGCGGGGGAAAACTTTGAAATAGTCAGACAGTTAAAAAACAAAAATTATTGTGATATGTTTTATTTAAGTAGTAGCATGCTGAAAGCCGTTAAACTCGGCAACACGTGAACTGTTCGAGTCAATTTTCAACAAATGCTTACAAAAAATTTACTATCCCAAAACATTAATGACAGCAGAAGTACTACTAATTTTCAAATCGGGATGGAAAGAAAAACCACAGAATTACCATCCTATATTGCTACTCCCAGTAATAAGAAAATTTTTTGAAAAATTGACTAATATTTTGCTGGTTCAACATGACACTTTGAGCGAAAGATATTATGGATCTAGAAAGAAACGAAGTACAGTTGACGCCATTGCAAAACCTACTTTAAATGAAATCTGCAGTGTTTTCTTAGATTTGGCAAAAGCTATTGATACTGTTGACCACATCTTTCATCCTACTTTTATTAAAATGCGAAAGGTATGGATTGAGACGCTGCATCATCTCTTGAAATCTTATCTATCTGATTGTATAATATTCGTTCAGATTGGCGAGAAGAAGTCTGCTGTTTTAGATGTCAAATATGATGCCCCACAGGTGTCCGTTTTAGAACCAATTCTTTTTCTGCTGTACATAAATGATATCGAGAGAATTTGCCAATCAGGTGAAATCATATTTTTCACAGATGATACAACTATTTACTTTTCTACAGAACGTAATAATGATGACTTGCTAAGCCATCTCCGTCGGTTGTGCGATTCGTTGGACAGAAATAAGCTGACAACTAAGTGTAACATGTCGTGTTTTACAAAAAGAGAAATTGCGAATAGATTACAATTACAAGGAATAACGTTGTATTGCAAGGAGAGTACAAAATTCCTTGGTGTACACATTAATAAAAACTGAGCTTTAAAACGCTCACAGGAGAGATCTAGAGCAAGCTTAAAAAACGATCTATTGTTTCTATCAATACAAAAAGAGATTCAGAAGGGATACCTTGATTAGGTTATACAAAGTCTATATCCAACCAACTCTGCAGTAGGGTGTACTAACTAATGGTTGCGCACGCAAAACAGAACTTAAACAACCTAAATGGTCGCAAAGCCACATAATCAGGATCATATTTGGACTGAAAAATTCAATAGCGTCCGCGAGGTCAGAGAGAAGTATAAATTACTGACACCTATGGAATTACATCTGTGTGAGTTGTTAAAATTGAGGCGTAGGAATTTAAGACGAAGTTTTGACTGTGGCTATGTATCTCAATTCTTCAGCGATAAAGAAGTCCATATCATTCTTTCTGATGAGAAAAGACTAACAACTCTTAAGACCTTGAGGTTGACGACGTGCCAATAAAAAAATTCTTATGTACCGAACACGAAAATTGTTTAAGTTTTTTGGTTATTTTGGTTACTCTAGACAAAAACATTCTACGAGAAATTTCAGTCGTGAATGAATCTGTTCTAGTTAATATCCTACATAACTTAAGAGACAAGTTATTATTTAATGAGTTTAAGCTCATTACCAGCTTGTACAGACCTAAACACGCCTGATTTTTGTTTCATACAATGACCCTTTAAAGTCACTTCAACCCCAAAAAAAAGTCACTGATGTCTAGATGCCTTGAACACAACAAATGGAACTGTGCAGAATTTGGACAAATCCTACACATTTCGCTTTACCCCATGAAACGTGAAAAAATACTGCTAAAAAATTTTTTAGCTCCACTCAAATATTGCATGTTTGGTTGGTGAAAATCCCCAAATAAAATCAACATATTTAATTTTTTAACGGACTTCAAGTTCGTTTTAGGGTAATCTTCCCAAACATGCTCCTTCTCTGCAAATATTCAGACCTCTAACCTAACTTAATAAAATCAATTATTCGTCTACTGTTGCAATGCATGCAAAAAAAAAAACAAAAATAGTTAAAGTGTCTTCTAGATATTTTCCAGTCACTGGATTTTTGAGGCAACTTACATACGTTAGATAACTGTCTATGTTTCTCAGCCCTATCCTTGAAAATTTGTCGCAAAATGGGTTACCGAAAAAGCTAAATTTGAATCACTTTATCATAAAAAAGTTCTGAAAATTCATAAAAATGTCGTTTTGACAATTGGAATTAAATTACGTAATACTTAGTGACGCAGTGCAGTTTGACCGTGACGTAACACAAATTGATGACACAGACAGTGAAAGGTAGTAAGTATTAAAAAACATTTTCTAAAGTTATAATTTGTTTGATGGTGGTCTCAGTAGATGATGATGTTGTTGCAGTACTTAAAATAAACTGATGTTTCTCATCGCTGACGTAGTCCCAGATGTACAGTGAAGGAATGAGAACACTCATAAATATTGCAGTAGAACAAAGAGTCATCCTATATGAAGGAATTACGCTTTTCCATATTTCTGACTACAAAATCTTAAGTGCTCTGATTTTCCCTAAAACTTAAAGGCGCCTCTATCAATTAATAAGGACAATTTGGCTCACGTTACCTCTTTGATTCGACCAACTATATCATAATACATGTAAAAAAAAGGACCGACCGTGTGGGATGACACAACAGAGTAACGATTATGTTAATTGATTGGCACAATTAATCATAATTGGTGGCAGTGAAATTTAATGTAATATAATATTATAATTTATATAATAGTTTGTATTATAATAAAAAATAACAATCCAACAGTTTTTTGAACCAATGTAAATTGAAGTATATATATATATATATATATATATATATATATGTATATATATATATATATATATATATATACATACAGCGATCCATAGATAAATCATAGTATTTTAGACGATGAGATTTAATAATAATAATAATAATAAATTGTTCGTAGTGCCGTTATCGTGAAATATTAGCGCAAGAAACTACATAAATTGTACGAATACAATCGATTACAATTTGGGCCACTACAAGGTCGCCCTTAAACCTACCTGGTTTGTTTTCAGGAGCCCCACGGAAGAGTTGTGCAATTTTAGTTGAAACAAAGAAAAAAATGTTCAAAATTGAAAGTTATCTTTTCTAGTGTTTGTAGCAGTCAAAAATTTTGCTCTAATGAGCATGGAGAAGTCTGTCTATCAAATCCTGGTTATCTATTATATAAAGATTCAAAAACGTATGGCAAAATTCTTTTATGTTTGACTATTTTATTGTTCTAGAATCTTCAATAAAAGAATTGTTATAATTCAATGCCCTTTTTAGTATCCCAAGAACTCTACATTTCAATGAAATACTATTGAATCTTTGTATGCTAAATTTCACAAGCTGTCCGCGATTTCTCTTTTTGTCATGATCTTATCAAGGACGAGTCCGCTATTGTGATTGAAAAAACCTCACTCAGCGGTTGCTTTTTTATTAGTTTTACTAGTAATTTGAATATTTCAAAAACATGTAACTCTGAGGCGTTGTTTAGCATATTGTGGACTCATATTTGCTCGATTGACTTGTTTTTGCGCTTCCAGAAAATTATTTTTAAAATTCTTTTAATTAACATGTTAATTGGTTTTAAAAATATTTCATTATAGGATCCGTAGATCAAAGTTCCGTAATGTACTATTGGTTTGACATAAATTTTAGAAAGTATTAGAAGCTGTTCATTAGAAATTAGGCGTAATCGGTAAAAAAGAAGAAAATTTCAAAAGCTTCTTTTGGACGTAGTTAATATGATCTTTGAATTTCAACTGGTCGTCTAATATTAATCCTAGATACCTAAAAGAGCTGGTTTGTTCAATTTGTGCCCGATCAATTGTCGTTTTGTGCTGGTTTAGATTGCGTACTTTTCCAAACACCATTTTGCTGTGTCAATTATTGTCAATAATTGTCAATTTGTTTTTATGAAACCAGCTCGCAGCTGCGGCTAGTGCTGAAACGTGTTTATTTGCTAACGTTTCAATACTACCTTTATTAGAAACAACTTTATATTCAGCATAAAGTATAGTCTGGCTTTTTTTGATTTTACAGTTAGATTGCCGTTTAGATAGATAATGAAAAGCAGTGGACCAAGAATTGATCCTTGTGGGGCTCCACAATTAACTTTTTTCCTTTCAGATTCAACTTTTCCTATTTTATTATATTGGAGTTGGTCCTTCAGATAGGGTTACAGCATTTTCAGTACCATTCTTTGGAGTCCGTAGTGTTCACACTTTTTCAGCGGTAGCTCATTGTTCACTGTATCAATATTTTTTTAAATCAATAAAAGTGCTTTTAGTTAAGTTTTTTTGATGAAAACCAGGTTGCTCTGATTTCTTCCGCCAAGGAAGGTATGGCGCCAACAATACTTGATTTGCTTTGAAAACCAAATGTTTTTTGCAAAATTTTGTTGTTTTTGTTCAAAAACATATACAGACTTTGATATAAACTTTCAAACAGTTTGCAATTGGCTGGAATTAATGAGATTGGTGTGTAGTTTGGGTTCACTACAGTCACAGCTTTTGAAAAAAAGGCACAATTTTGGCTATTTTCAGAGAAAAGCCATGCTTCAGACACTCATTATATAATGTTTCAAATAGTAGACTAACTGCCCGAGAAACTTTTTTGGGAAAATATTAATTTATGTTGTGGCAGTCTAAACTAAGCTTTCGGCACTCGCAGTGTGTCAATGATTTCGGAATTGGTTATTGGGAAACAGAACATGATATTGGTGTTATATTTATTTTCATATCTCTGCTTTGTTTCAAACGTTTTTGCTAGCTCTAACGCAATGTTTTCAAAAAAAATGTTAAATGTTTCTCTGTTTTCGACTATTTGTTTATTGCGGTGATCCGGTAGAGCCTTGCCCGATGTTTCATTGAAGAGATTGAGAACCTGCAGATCGTTGTGATCGCATCTTTGCACTTGAACGAAATCCAAGTCGTTGATTTCAAAAATTACTACAACATCCTCTCTTTTAATTCTCTCACATCTGCAAAAATTTTGGTAATTTTTAAGGGAAAATTGTGAAATTTCGTAGTGGATCTTAAGCCAAGTTTCTGTCAGGCAAAGGGCTATAGGCTTAGATTTAAATGTTTCTAAATGAATTTTTAGCAGATCAAAGTTTTTCTGAAGGGCAGCATGTTCTGTGGAATAATAGTTTGCTTATTTAAAATCATCTCTCTTTCTAAGTTTGGAGAAAGTAAAAAAGAAACAAGTGAACTAATTACTGCAACTGGCCTTGATTTTGGTTTGCTGTACTTTTGCGTATGAAAATGTCTTCAGGTTGCTGATAGGTCCCACTTCAATTTTTTTACTTTTCTCCCCTCCCCTTTTCTTTTAAAAAAATTTAGGGTTCGCACTGCAAAAAAAGAAAGCAAGTGTTTATACGCGGATATTGCAAACAGACACTGCATTAGCCGAGTTACTTCTCATATTCATTGCATTTGTCAGTCGCTAATGTCGCGGCTAGGCAAAGAACGGTCTGCGGAAATTGCAAGCAGAGAATAACTCAGCCTGAAAAAAAGTTCAATACAAGAAAATTTGAGAAAGAAACAGTTTTTCTTTTTTCAAGGGTTTAGAATTGAAAAAAAACACACATCCCTAATGACTCCATTGAACATCTTTTTTGTCGTTGTGACGATAAGTTTTACAAATTAAGCAGTCATAAGCAGTCAAAGCAAATACAAAGAATTGAGTCTGGGCTCAAACTTGTTTTTCATTGTTTGGTTTTTCAGTTATTGTTATCGACAAAATGGTTTTTTCTTGGGCGGAAATGTTATGCTTTCCTCTGATCGGTTGTCCGGCTTTTCGTTGTTGCAGTTTTGTTTTCGTTTAATCGCTTTTACTCTGTCACGATCCTCCAGATCGTTGACTCTCATAAACTTTAGTTCCTTTATGCCGTTCTCAACCAGCACTGACACTACGCAGCACTGACACAACTTAAAAGTTGGCGATGAGGTTTTCTCATATGCGGCCATTGCTCAATTTTCTTCAAAAATTTCCATGAAATTTTTTCTGCATATTTACCATTAAATCAAAACATCCTGAATTGTGAGAAGCAATTATCTTAGTTACTTTAGAATCTCCTCTCTAATTTCCACAAATCAGCACTATAGTAAAAAAAATGGATCTTTTCCGTTTGTGCGACACTATGCAACGACACGTGCTTTGTAACTGGAGGGAGCATAACGTACAGGGGTAGGGGAACAAACGGAAAAGATCCATAAAAGTTTAAGGTAACCTGGCTCGAAAAAAATTCTCAGAAGATTCTGGGTAAATCTAGAGAGGTCCCAGGTCAGGATGATTGACCAAAACATGAACTTTACAGCATTACAGTTCAGATGCCGTACTGATTTTGCACACAATTTGAGTAAAAATTCGAAAAATGAGTAAATAGTGCCATTGCTTATGTTGCACGTGTCCTTATCTTCCGTACTTCACAATTTTCACGACCCATATTTGTTAAGTGGTCAATTTTTGTTCCAGTTGTTGTCGGAGTTGTTCTGCTGGACTTTACCTCTTAACAAGTTGATTCCTCGACTTAATAAAAAAGTTTTTATTTTCAATGGGGGGGTACTGGACTTATTAAAAGTTAACTTTATTGAATGCCAATTGGCTAGTTAAAGCTAAGGTCAACTGTTTTCATGGGTCCCGCTAAGGTTTTTTCATAGCATATCAAAGTCGAGCAAAATGATTTAAATAAATTAAGCTCGAAGTTTTACCTTAAGTCGTTGCAGACCTGCGTCGAACTAAGTCTAATTAAATCTCTTCCAATAATTCATCCGTCTTTTGATTGGATAAAAAATACTCTAATGGATCAATATTATTTTTACACTTATCATAGTTGTCTCAACTTGCAGCGTAGTTTTACCAATGAAAGAGTTCGTAACCTTTTTTTCAAAAAAAAAAGAATTTGAAAAAATTAGGGTTTATTTAGTGGGTTTATTTTGTAACCAGTGGATTTTTTGCCTTTTCTGACTTATAACATTGTCTCATAATGACACAATATGATAAGTCCCAAGTCACATTGATAGCGTTGAAAGAAAGTGCAAGCAAAATGGACAGTTTTCTTTGTTTTCGTTGAAAATGTTTTCTCTAACGGCTTCGACTCGTTGCGTTTTGTTGCAAAAAAATTATTTTTTTGATTTTTGACTGTATTTGTTGAAATTGTTGTCGTGAAATATGAATATTGTTGTAAACTGCTTGATCTCAATGGCTTCAGTTGATAACTAATAGTTTTCACGACTTCGAAATTAAGTTTCTTCAAAAAATATTAAGGCCTTTTTTTTAACTTTGGCATTTTTGGTTTTTATCAGCTTGTTAATTACTCTCAATGAAGACAGGTCACATTTCTTTGAAAAATAATCAATTGATTTTTTTTGCATTATCTGTTTTGTTTAGTATCGTTATTTTGACCTTGTTGTTGAGAATTTCTGCTAGTGTTTTCGTTTCTGCTTTTGAAATTAGGTCATTAATCAAAAGAACGTGTCACCTGATGTGCTGCAATTTTCATCAAATTTCTAAACACAAACGCATCCGTACTTTTTTCATTTCCTTTCATTACAAAGTCTGAAAAGATCTGTCAATCCAAATTTTTTACGGGTTGTTCACAAAACGAAAAAACTGCAGCGTATATCATTGTGTGGTGAAGAAGTTAGTGACTGATATCACCAAAAAGATCAACCAAAAAACTTTTTGAAAGAATTTTTCGATATTGCTCTTTTAGTTTTTACTCGAATTATTTGGTTATTTTTAATTATGAAAATTTGTTGTTTTCGTTCCCCGGACATTCCAGAAAAATTATCTTGTAAGAATCGTACTATTTTGTACAAACTCATCCTGCAAGATTCCGTATACGTAGGAAGAAATATGGCAAGTTATTGAAAGTTTTCAGACTGAATCAGCACTAACGGATATTCTTCTTGCAAGATCTTACAAGATAAATATTCCTCTTACTATCTTACAAGATAAATATTCCTCTTACGACTTCACTGCCGTAAGTTTGCTTCATACAAAATCTTGCAATATTTAGTAAGAATAGGCTGCTGTTAGTAAGAAACTTGTAAGATCTTACAAGATGATTTTTCTTCGTACTAAATATTTGTCCTGCCTTTTTCGTACTTACTCTTATAAAGTTCAGGTAAGCAAAAGCTTGAGGTAGTATAGAACGCCAAATCTTACTAATTCTTTTAAGATCTTACAAGATAACTATCTAGTACGAAAAAATAATTGTCTGGCTGAAATCCTAAATAATCGTACTAAATTTTCACTAGTTTGTTCGAAATAGTACGATTCTTACAAAATAACTTTTCTGGAATGTCTGGGGTTAACAGAGAAATATTTTACTTTATGGAAAAAAGTTAAGTGTCCTTAATGTGCTGTATGAACATCTTGTGGTTGAAGAACTCAAGAACTAAACGTTTTCCAGGTACGCTTAAATTGTCTAATTGTTTCATCTTATGGCCAGTTGATAGTTTTATTAATAAGAACAGCTAATTTTTTTGAGGGGATACGTGGCGAGGATTTTCTTGTATAATTTGGAAATTTAGATTTCTCAAGGTTTCATTTGAAGAGGTTACATGTAATTGGTAGTAAGACGGGTTAGTGGAAACCGTTTTTTTTCAATTTGAGTTTTAAAAAATATGCAAGTCCATATTCACATACGGTCTTTTTTTCTGGGTGAAATCTTTCGTTAATTGAAAGCTAGTATAATGTGCCAAACAGTGTTCTATAATTAGGATAATTTGAAGCTTTAAGACTTCATAAAAATCAACCCTCATGGCCTGAGTTTACTGTTTTCACCCGACATAGTTTATCGCTTACAATCTGACTATAAGATGGCGAAAAGTGGTGAAAAAAGCATATTCCTGTTTTGTTTCGACAACAGAGTAGATACACTCTCAGCTTTCACAACGAGGATGTATCGCTCAATAGCCAAGGCAGTGATAAGGAATATATTTGACCAATAGGGATACAGATCAGATATATTGCGGATGAGACCAACATAGCTGTCGGTTTTTGAGATTTGATGCAGGCTAGGACGAAAACCGAGGACTGCCTGAACCGCTTCACTGTCTGTTGAAGTGCGTGTGTACTTTGAGAGAGCATTTAATTTTCCAAAAAAAAATTGAATATTGGTGCCAAATCTAGATGAAATCGAACATCACAATAAAAACAAAAGATGAGTTTTTAAACAAAAAATTACCAAAAACTGTAATTTTGGACCACAATAGCAACACTATTGTATCATTGAGATAAAATAAACCAATATCTAGAAACATGGTGAACTAAAGTAATGTTTATGTTGAATACTTAGCTTAACTAAGCTAAGTATTCAAATTACATCATTCTAAAAATAGAATGATGCAATTATGCTGAACCATTCAAATTGCGTAAATTGTCCGTCCGTCCAGCCAAACGGACATTTACTGTCCAGCCAGCAGGACGGGAATTATCCCGTTCTGAGAACTATATATAGCAAAGAAAGAATCACAACTTTGAGAAATTAAGTATTAATAACTCAGAGAAACTGAGAATTTAATATCTCCAAATCGAGAGAGTAATCTCAACACAAAATATTCCAAAGTGAATTGCTAATCCAATCTTCTCAACTATATCGAATAACGAATAGCTAGAGATAACTTTCAAGTCAGGACTTTATCCAAAAGGGAATAATAAGTTACTGATAACAGTTCGAGTTAGTAAAGTTTTTACTAACTTTCCCGACCTTCTCCTCTTTCTAACTTTCATAACTTTCTAACTTTTATAACTTAAAGTTTTAACTCTTATAACCTCATAACTTTACTTGTAAATTTATCTATTTTAGATTTCTATAAAGATTATATAAAACTTATATCTAGATCAATTAGCCAAATTTACTTAATTAGATCAATAAATACTTTTATGAGACTTATCAGGCTTAGAAAGATAGCATATACTAGGAGTACGACCATCGAGTCAGAGGTTTGAACCTTCGCACCCCCCTACCCTCCAGTATAAAATGGTGCGACCAGTGAGGCACGCATAAACATTCTATCTTCTAAGCAAAAAATAAAATTACAAAACAAGCCTAACATAATGTCCTCAGGAGGAACACCGAGTAGTACAGCTCCTTCAACCGGCTCCGGTAGTACAGGCACAACAACTGTAAGTTCCGGATCCGGCAGCACTACTACAGTAACAAGAACATTAATTGATACCCCCTCTCTCATCCTAACATGTCGCTTGTCACCTTCTCGAGAAATGACCCTAGACAAAATGCAAGTGATTTCTGGAACTCCGTTGAACAAAAAATAAACTTCTCCTTAGGTACAACGTTACCGACAGACCCCACTGCATTAAAAAATCACCAAAATAGACGCAAAGCGCTATTTGGATCACTACTGACAGAGACTGCATTAGAGTGGTACAATACTATAGACCCCACAAGAAATCTCGACCAAATCAAAGGAGATTTCATAAATAGATTCACTGATAGCCGTGATCAATTTAAGTAACGACTAGAAGTAGAAGGTGCCACCAGACAAGAAGCGGAACTAATTAAAAATTATTTCCACCGAATTAAGCATGCTGTTGATAGAGGATGGCCTGAAAAAATACCTGCACGATTAACTGATCCTGGCCAAATTGCTACTGAACGAACAATACAGCAGCGACAAAGAGAGCAAACGTATATTGACTTTGCCATAAGAGGTTTACAGCCCCTCTCATTAAAACGCAAAGCGCATGAATATAGGATAGAAAATCCGGATAAAACATGGAACGAAATACAAAACCACTTAATAACAAAAGACTTAACATTTACTGTTAGCACTGACGGCACAATAAAACAAACAAATGATAAAATCGGTAGCCTTGAAGCACAAAATAAAAAGCTCACTAGCCTAATAAGAAATAATGAAGTCAGCGCTATTAACTCAGGTTCCTTTAAAGACCCCAATGTAAAAGGACGACCTAATAATACACGCTTTTGTAACTATTGCCGTAATCATGGGCATTCCATTTCTAACTGCTCTAAGCACAGGATTGATGAAAGATTTAAAAAGATGAAAAGAGAACTCACTGAGGAAAAGGAGAAAAAGACATCCTTCAGTACTGACTACAAAAAGCAGACTAACAATAAGCCGTATTTTAATAACCAGAATCGCCCAAATAATACTAACAGTGGATAGGACAACCGCAGATACGGAAATAAACACTATAATAATAATAATAACAAATCCTATGAACAAAAATTTCCCCAATACAACCAATTTAGTCCCCATGAAACTGAATCTAGGCAATATTACGAACGTGAGAATCAAAATTTTCAACGTTCTTATCCCCCCACGCGTATAATAATCAATTCCAAGCATCAAGCAGTAGATATTATGATCAACAACCCCGCTCGTCCCACTATGTTCACTGGGTAGAGGATCAAAACCAACAAACAGAATATTACGATCAGAATAATTACACCGATGCTATCACAGACTTCTTTCCTTTAAACTTTTAAGTCTCCGAAAGTTAATACAAATAGTAATCCAAAATCCAGGATTTACCTAAACATGTATTATTTCACCACCGGAGACGTAAATAAAAATAGTGGACTTGAGATTGAGTATCTGATTGACCCAGGCTCGACATGTACGATAATAAATTACCCCACATTTCTAGAAATGCAAAAGTTGAACTCTAGCATGAGAATCTTCTCAGCTATCAATATCACAAAATCCTATAATGGATCACAAATTCGTATGTTAGGCCATACTACAGTAACATCATACTTTGACACTGACGGAAAGTATGAAGCAAACTATAAAGTATGGGTTACACAAGAAGGAACGTCTAACCTGATTGGTGTTGATTTCTGCCATATTTTCTTTAAAGCTCTGTTTTTCGATATTCCTGCTGTAGAGTTAAAAGAACACACAGGAGTAATCAGTTATGGAACACTGAATAACGAAAAACAGTATCCTCAAGTATCAGAGATAGAAGCAATAATCTTGTCTCAGCCACTTTATATACAGGCAAGATCAACCTACTTGTACAAACACCAAAACACTGATTTATGTTACCCCAAAGGCACTTCGTTTCTACCGCACAAAAATACAGTAAAAACAGAACTAGTGTTTATTAACACCGTCTGTACACAAAAAGAGAAAACACTACCTATACTAATGGAAAACCACAAAAATCACCCTATTACACTTAATAAAGGTATTATTGGGTACGCTGTATGTGATCTAGTATTGAGTCGTGATACGCGCAAATTCAACATGCGCGATTGTAGTGAGTTCGCATACTCAATACTAACTAATATGAAGAATTGGATAATTGTTTCATGCTTAGTACAGTTGTTAACTCAGTACAAGAGGCTGAGTCGAACGAATCCGATAGTTGCATAAACTATATTAACCACGAAGAACAGTCAATATTCAATAGTAGTATGGCTATTGTGCACACAATTTCTAAGGACTGCGCTATGAGCAAAGGCTTTGCACTCATGCTGTGTAAAAGGTTCCCCGACTTGAGAGAACATTGTAAGTGGCAATTAGAAGTGAACGATCGTGACGGAAATACAATAAACCAAAATGTATTACAATACATTGCTCCTAGTCTCGGACACCAAATATTTAGTCTAATAACTAAAGAAAAATACAATAGTAAACCGACTATTGAAAGTATTACAACTGCACTATTCGAACTTCGCAATATATTTCTAATGCAGAACATTAGATGCATAGCTATGCCAAAAATCGCATGTGGATTAGACAAAATGAACTGGTCTGAGATATCTGCATTGCTATACAATGTATTTAATTCTTCGGGAATTAAAATATATGTTTATGTGAGTAAAGACGAAATTAATCAATGCCGTCCTCTACACAATACACAGATGAAAACATCCAAGAGATATTCGGAATTGTAAACAAATGCAAAAATGATGCTGAAGTAGCAACTGATTTCTCAAATGATGCAAAAACCTTATGCAAACCCAATAATACTGAACAATTCCCCAAGTTCAGAACAACTGAACAAAACCACTTCATTATTCATGAAGTTGTACAAGAAGGACTCGATACACGACCAAAAGACGCAAGTAAAAACTATGCACACTATATCGAGTACCTAAAAAAATTTGACTTCACGCAGAGTAATTTAACGGACAATGAATTCACAGCACTTCTAGAAGTTCTTTTAGATGATGAGGACGTATACTCCCATCACAAGTATGATATCGGCCGCACGAAATTTCACATACCCCTAAAAAAGGACTGCGAATTTAAAAAGCAACGTCCCAGCAAAGTTCCCCTACATTTGCGTGACAAGTTAGAGGCATTAATGGACGAATTAATACAAGCCGGAATAATACGCGAGCTAAATGAGCACGACGATTTAAATAGCTGGTTTGTAAATCCAATTATTATACGGCCTAAGAACGACTATGTAAAACTTGTAATTGACGCTCGCTACCTAAACTCAATTACAGATACAAGTAACTCAAGTTGGCCACTCGAGCCACTACAAGTTCTAATGACACGAGTAAATGGAGCATATTTTACAAGTAGTGATTTGTGCGCTTATCATCAAGTGCCCCTTACAGAAAAAACTCAGAAATTAACTAGTTTTATTGTAGGTGGACGTCAATATACCTATCAAGTCGGATTTTACGGCTTAAAGCCCCTTCCGAACTTCTTTAGTAAACTTATGCGTTATTCATTTGGACCGCTAATAAAGAAAAAGCAAGCCATCACTTATATTGACGATACACTGCTACAAGCACAAGATTAACAGGAAATGTTCACAGTAATACGTGAATATAATGCACTACTGCGTAAAGCTAACTTAAAAGCTGCGCCGGATAAAACAAAATTCTTCTTACGAAAAGTGAAATTCCTCGGGCATGTAATATCGAAAGGGACACTTAGCCCAATCACTTCGCGCATTGCAGATATACAAAACTTAAAAACGCCAGAATCGAAAACCGATGTCCTCAGCGTATTAGGGGCGATGGGATTTTATGCAAATTATGTTACAAACTATCATATAGACGCAAAACCGCTATATGATTTAGTTAAGAATGAAACGAATTTCGAATGGCTGGATAGCCACCAGCAGGTATTCGATAAGTTGAAAGCAAAATTTGCACACGATATTTCCGTCGCTATCCCCAACCCAAAATACCCCTTTCATATACATGCTGACTCTTCCAACTTAGGAACTGGTAGTATATTAACACAACTGTTCCCCGAAGGGAAAAGAATAGTTTCTGCAAACTCCCGTGTATTCGATAAAGCAGAACAGAAAATGTCCCCACAGCATAGAGAACTATGCGGAATAATACCAGCATTACAAACTTACGAGTTCTACATTATAGGCTCGCTCCCCCTATCCAATATATCTATTCTGCGATCACAGACCTATACTATTCCTCTGGTCTCGCCGCGGACAATTATCACATAGATTCTTTAAGTATCATGTCGTGCTTACTAAATTTCAGAATCTAAAGATAATATACACTGAAGGTAAAAACCTTGCTTTCCCCGACTTACTTAGTAGACAAGTCCCGCAAGAAGAAGCGAAAAAGTTCCAAATTGAACACAAAACAGTCCCAAAGGACATTCGCTTCTACACATCGGATTATAAACCGATAAACTATTCAATACTACACTGTGACGAAAAGAAAGCACCCCCCAAATACTAGCTATCCGGTAATTGCACATATACCCGGTCAGAAAAAGAAAATACTAAATATAACCGACGAAGATTTTAGTAATAACGACGCAAGCGACGATATAGAGCAGACATGTAGTGCAATATACAATATTGCCGACTCGTTCAAATATGGACGACAAATAAATCAGATCAGAAAGATGTCTTCGGAAAATGTATCTACAGAAAGCCTTAATGACCACACATACGAAGAAATAACCGAAGAGGTACATGCAGTAGATGACGGTCTTGATGATGAAGACTGGTTAGAATTGCAAAAAAAGGGAATGTAGATATATCATTAATACAAGAACTAGAACAAGCGAAGGAGGAATACAAACAACGCACACACAAGTGTGATATTGTCGAACCGACGACTCTACATACAGAAGTAGTAAAAGTATCTTGTAAGGACTTACTACTAAAATTAACAGAGTTCACCAAACAAGCTCAACTAGACACAGATACAATTCTGCGCGAACAAATAAATGATCCGGTTTTACAAACCGTTCGCCAGTGGCTAAAAGCAGGCAAAGAACCGCCGAGCACAAGTACAATTAAGCATTGTAAAGGATTACGTGCATATAAAAATATATTTAACCTTCTACTACTCGAGGAACAATATGACTTACTATGCTACAATAAACCAGACGAGAACGGTTTATACGATACCAAAATATGTGTTCCACTATCGCTATTTATGAAGTGTTTTGAGTTAGCACATAATAATCCGCTAAGTGGGCATCGTGGAGACGCATGTACATTTAACAACATTAGTAGATTCTTTTACTGGCCCGGAATGTACAAATGGGTTACAATGCTAATACATGTTTGCCTAGATTGTCAGAAGAATAAACCACAAAGACATGATCTAAACGGAGCACCCTTTGAACACTGGGGAGAACTAGAAACCACCCCATTTCATACTATACACATAGACCACAAGGGCCCATTTAGGCCTTGTAGTAACCAAAAGAAATTTTGTCTAGTTATAGTAGATAGTTTCTCTCGCTTTATACAAGTTTATCCATCAAAAACAGCCGATGCACCAGAAACTGTTAAGTTAATAGAAAAATATATTACCCGATTCGGAATCCCCCAGCAAATAGTACATGACAACGGTACTGCATTTTTGAGTAATGATTTTGTGCACTGGACGCATGAATTCGGAATTACCTTAAAACCACGAACCTCATAATCACCTTGGACAAATGGCAAGGTTGAAGTACAAAATAAAAACTTAGCAAATTATTTGCGCAGTTTTATTGACGACACCGGATCGAACTGGGCCAGCCTTACTAATAAGTTTGCTTTTGCGCATAATACTGCAATAAATTACAGTACAGGATATACTCCGTACGAGATAGTATTCGGCATTAAAAAGCAAATTCCAATTTCCCTTAAGCTAGGCTTACTACGGGATAATAGACGGAATTGTATTTCAGAATATTGTAAAGACCTTCCCTTACATACTCACTGTGAAAATTCTTGTAAAAACGAGAAAGTAGACAAACTATTACAGAATAGATTGTCTAGTACTATACTACAACGCGAAAATGAATTTAAAAATATATATAGTAAAACGTATACTCGCTGTCGGCAAATTACAAACAAAGCACACGAGTATAGGAATAGATTTAAATTGGGTAGACCAATCAAAATCGGTCGTAAAATTCTACTAGAGAATCACGCTAAAGGATTATTGAAATCCAAAAAACTACTAGAGTTACGCTCTGGACCATATACTGTTACTAAACAAATTACTAACACTACGTATGAAATTGTTCACGACACAACTGAAAAAAAGAAAGTAGTGCATAGAAATCACTTAGTAGAATACTTTCCTAAAGAACAGGAAATAGACAAGTTAGTACAGGACTATAGTACTAACTATGATGATTCACAGGCCTACTATGATAGGTTCAACCAGTACTCAATAAATAGATTCAATCACCAAACAATTGATAACCCGGAATATATGCCGTGGCCTATTATTAACAACGCAAATAATCAGTCTGAGCAAATAACATCACCGCAACCAGTTGAATACTCAACTACTGTTAACACGTGCCGGAGTGCGCCTAACATCCCATACAAAACAAATAGAAATGATAGCACACTATATATCAGGAACTTGTTTAGCCCCCAAAGTAGTTCACAAAGTACTACGTCCAATTCCCATACATTTAGCCCTATCATTAGTTCAACCCCCCACCCAGTAAAAATAAAAACTAATCCTAACCCAATTCATTCTGATGTCAGACCGCAGAGAACACGGACTGAACCTAAACGCTATGGAAATACAATTCCATCAGATTTAATTCCAAAAGTTCAAAAGAAATAATTCTTTTATACAAATCTGTTATTAAATTACAAAAAATAAATATGCAAATTATAAAAATAATTAAACCAAAAATTACAAAAATTAAAACAATCGAGCTCTAGCAAGTTTAATTAGTTTAATGTATTTGCGGGCAATAGCACAGTCTCGAAAGAGAAGCCCGTGCCCCAGAACAACAGCCAACCCATATAATTGCTGAGCAGCTCTTGCTGTCTCAAGGGTCCACCACACTCGCCAAAGCTCGAACACATAATTCATAAATTCTTCATGGCACTCGGGGTTTGGTGCTGTTAACTTTGGCTCGAACTAAAAAAATCAAAAATTTCACAATCTACCCCAATATATCCCAGAAAAATATATGTAACTTCAAAAATTTACCTCTTCCCCCAACCAACATTTGAGGTACTGCACTGTAGCAGGACATATCTGAGCGTATTTCAATACATTCCTATCTTTATTATTTACACAATATTCCTGCGCAACCCGCAGCGAATAAAACTCCTCTTCAGAGAGGACAATTTGAGTTGATATATAGTGCTCAGAGAGGAAAAATTTCATCTCTCTGGCATCCAACTCCAAATCTAAGTGTTCGAAGGCAGAATAATTTGCCTCTTTAAACAAATTTAAAATAGTTCTGTTCATTATTCTTCAAAGTTAGACTAGAATTACACTCAGAATATTTCTCTATTTATACAGGAATAAAAATATACCCCAACCAGTTAAATTTCTTATTCACTCTGTCTTCACGGACAACCCTCAATCAACCAATCAGAATTGAATATTCCGCCAGTTGCGCGGATAGTAATCCGCTCTTAATAATTTATGCAAATATACAAACTGATAAAATGCAGTTGAAACAGATAGCCAATCAGGGCTCCGTATTTTGCCATCCGCACGGACGGCCAAATTGCCATTGAGAAATCTATAAATTCTCAGCCCAACTGAATCGATTCATTCTTCTGAATCTCTCGCGTAAAGACTACATCTTTAAACTCTCGTCTACACAACAATCCGAAATTCACTTTTAAAAATGAATCCAGAAATCGAATCTCTGTTCCCCGAGGTGGGAGAGGTTATCGAAACTGAAAACCCCAGAAGAAACTTCACTGAGGTAAATCTTTAGCTTATTCTTTTTCTGTTTCGTCTATTTCTGTTTTGCAAAAACAGATACATAGAAAATGTCACAAAATTATTTGTGACCGCAACCTTAATTTTATCTAATTTCACAAATTGTGAAAACCCAGATTCTGAAATTTTCACAGATTTAAAAACTGCTCACCATCAATTATACGCAAAAACTGCAACATCACTAAAAGTCGCTCACTACGATTGTTCACTTATGGACTCTAATAAAATGTACTCACTGAACAAAGTCGCTCCTTGTAAAATTGAACCACAAAATGTTGAAATTTCAAAAGTCAAAGGACAAATTTTCAACCGTTTCTTTAGAGGAAAATTAGAAGCTACTATGTGTGGAGCAAGCCACCAAAGCATTAGGTGGTATTGCGGCCTTTTCGACGCTAGTGGAATTGATGCAAAACGTAGCACAATTACCACAGACGTAGATTTAACTCCAGAACAGTGTAGGCAGGCTAGATTAACTAATAAGTTAAGTATTAACGAAAAGAAATTCCGATTAAACTAAATGTAAGAACAACTTACATAAAAAATTCCGGTCCCAATATTGGAGAAAATCCAAACGAATGTGACGATTCAGGCTGGATAATTCACGATACGTTTGAAACATATATGCAGGATACAACTTTAAATGTTAACCTGCGGGGAGGTTCAGTAAATAACTGTCAAAATATTCCCCTGCCTTGCACATTATCAGAAGGAGGTTGTCAAAGTACTTCAACCGACCCCCATGCTTATAGCTGGGAGAAACAAGATAATTGCTTGTTCGCTGTAAGAGAACAAAATGATAAAAATAGGAGATAATTATTATATCTCTAAAGAATCAGAGAAAGAACAAAGCTTTCTATTTCAAGTGTACAATAAGCCTCAATCGCTTTGCAATAGCAATAATATAGTTTATCCGTCACCATACGACACACTGTATGTTGAATTTACAGGCGGATTTAATATGAATACAAGAGAGGCACTCGAACCTCTACCTACTATAAATAGAATTACTAAACTTCCGAACAGTTCAATAAGTTCGCTTAACATCTCCCGAACTGAGATAGATTATGAGGCGCATTTGAATACTAAATTCGACTATTATCAGTACACTAATTTCCGAAGGCTACAACTCTCTGAAATAAATACTATACAACAAATTTGTGAACTAGAACGTTCACTTAAAAATACACAACTTGCATATTCGCGTCTCAGCCCTAAGCTGGCTGGTTTTCTGTTAACTAATAACAGATCTATGTTTTTAGAGACAAATGGCAATGTAGCCTGGCTCTATCACTCTCTAAAATTTTATTCGCCTTTACAAGTAATGGATACTTGTTATGATAGAATACCCGTGTTATACAGAAATAAAGTTCGCTTTATCGATCCAGTTAGCAGACAAACTTTCAACACTGCTAAACAACAACCATATAACAACAAACAGAAGAATCTTTTTCAACTAGATATTGAAAATGATAATTCTTGGATCGAATTAACTCCAAGTATAACACAAGTCAATGGGCCAGCATTATTTGCACCCAGCAATCAGAAACACAAAATGGTTTCAATGAAAATTAAAAACGGACAGGAAGTTCCTTTTCATGTTAAAGAAGACATGATTGCATTTTGGAATGATGTTACTTTAAATTCTGAAATGAAAGACGCAGCGCAAGAGTTTTCTCGTGAATTAGTTGAGATTCAACATAATAAAAGCCAGCCTAGTGGTTATAGCAACTACTATACTACAAAAACAATATATTTAGATTCTCTAATATCGTCACAATTTCTACACAACCGGTATATAAAAGCCTTCGGCCGAGTACACTATTGTTTAGAACAGTGCGGAATTACTTTCGCTGTATTCCTTTTTGTGAAATTTATAATCGACATTGTAGTTTGCATCATTCGAGCACTACAAATTCACAAAATTACAGGAGCCTCAGTGAGTTTCGGCAAAGTAATACTATCAGCTACTTTCAATATACATTTTCAGTCCATAGTAACATCAGTATTTGGTCCTACTAAAGAAGGAGACGACTCAGAACACTTAGTACAAGCACCAACTTATAAAGAGCCGACTATAAACATATACCCCCTATACACAGTGAACTACAAGCAATCAGACAAGAGAGGGAAAATCAGTCTAACAATGATGATTTCCCCACTTCCCCAGTGTAATTAAATCTAATTAATTACAACTATAAATAACTTTTATAATCCCTTTTAGAGCATAGCACTAGATGACAACAATTTTCTTCTGCCAGCATTTGAGGAGCTCCTAGACGATCAGCCCCCATTGGAACTCCCAACCGATATTGTAGAGGAATATCTAATGACAACTATGGAACCACAATCACAGGAGCAACAAGAACAACCCTCAGAGCAACCTCAACAACAACCACAACCGGGACCATCACAACTCCAACCACCAGTGGCAGCAGTCATTCCAAAGACACTTACTGTGCAGGACAAAATCAACCGCCAAATCAAAACAGAACAACTAGTGTGCAACCCAAGCTTCAAGGGGCACCCGAAATATGACATGAGCTTGAATTATAAGCTGCAGAACCACGCAAATTTGTATAAACTCATGTCATACAACCCTAAAACCAAAACATATCGAGCAAAGAACTTGGGAATTGACAAAGAAATTTTGTCCGTCCCTTTCTATATTTTAACCGCTAATTTAGAAAGCTCTGAAGACAGTTACATCCGTAACCTCCAGCAGAGTTTTCTAAAGGAGAGATACAAGAACTTTCAACTCCAGCAGCGCAATGACAGCCTGCTGCGAGAATTACGTGACTACCGTAACGGCGACTTCCGTGATCAAGAAAATTTTTCAAATCTATAAGCCCGGAGGAGAGTCACAAAAACATTTTTTACATTTTAAACAGTGCGTGTGAAGTTTTATATTTAACCATTATTATTTTCTTTTTGTAAATTATTATGCAGTTGTTTCATCATACATATTTTGTAAAATTTTTATGCAGATTGGTTCATTCTACCATCATTAAGGACCGGGTCGGGATGTACTAAAGTAATGTTTATGTTGAATACTTAGCTTAACTAAGCTATGTATTCAATTTACAACATTCTAAAAATAGAATGATGCAATTATGCTGAACCATTCAAATTGCGTAAAATGTCCGTCCGTCCATTCAAACGGACATTTTACCGTCCAGTCAGCAGGACGGGAATTATCCTGTTCTGAGAACTATATATAGCAAAGAAAGAATCACAACTTTGAGAAAATAAGGATTAATAACTAAGAGAAACTGAGAATTTAATATCTCCAAATCGAGAGAGTAATCTCAACACAAAATATTCCAAAGTGAATTGCTAATCCAATCTTCTCAACTATATCGAATAACGAATAGTTAGAGATAACTTTCAAGTCAGGACTTTATCCAAAAGGGAATAATAAGTTACTGATAACAGTTCGAGTTAGTAAAGTTTTTACTAACTTTCCCGACCTTCTCCTCTTTCTAACTTTCATAACTTTCTAACTTTTATAACTTAAAGTTTTAACTCTTATAACCTCATAACTTTACTTGTAAATTTATCTATGTTAGATTTCTATAAAGATTATATAAAACTTATAACTAGATCAATTAGCCAAATTTACTTACTTAGATCAATAAATACTTTTATGAGACTTATCAGGCTTAGAAAGATAGCATATACTAGGAGTACGACCATCGAGTCAGAAGTTTGAACCTTCGCACCCCCCTACCCTCCGGTATAATGGCTTCAGTTTTGGGAACTAACATCTTGAGAAATGTTCTTAATGCGGTAATTGAAAAACAGGAAGATGATATTTGTTAAACATTATTTACGGAAGAGTTTCTGGGTTTGATTAGGCATAATTTTTGCATCAAAAAGCTAGAAGGGCTACACTATACGTCTAAACTAACATGAACTAGATAATCTTCTAAAACGTTTTTTGGATACAAACCGTCATTAAGATTCTAATATGCGTGTCCTCTGACTTTACTTTTTTTCCGCCCATTCTATTTTAATAGGGTTCTACAAGGTGAAATATAATTTTGTTAATCGCATGAGTTTGTATATTTCTCTGTCGAAGAAACATAATAGGGTAGTAGTTCTTCATAGCACTGATTTCCTTGTAATGCCTCATAATGTGGAATTGTCAAATGTTATAAAAGTTAAATCTGAAAAAAAATGTCTGATCAGAAAGCAATTTGTGATACAATTAAGCAAAGCATGCTCAAAAAATTGATTAGATCATTTAAAAAGCAGCATAACTGTTGAAGCTCAATATCGTAATTTATGGTCAAACAATAAGCGGTCAAAAATCCTTTTATGAAAAAAATATTAGCATGCTTTGGCAGTGTCACTTTGAATGCGTGCAAACGATAACTTTCTCTGAACTAGAGGTTTTATAGTTCATTATGCATAGAAAACTTTTCTTTATACATTTAATTTGAAACTTTCAAATTTCTTTGATTACCAGCGATACTCTTTGATGTTCCAATGTTTATTGCAAAAAAACAATCCAAAAACTCATGTTTATTCATACGCGTTGACTTGCCTAATCACTTCGAGAAGTGGCATAAACGGAAAGTTTTACAATTTCTTAGAATGTTGATGTTCGAATTTGTGGTCGCATATTTTGAAGGTTTTTTGCAGAAAAAACCAAGTCAGTAAAAATTTACATATGAGTGATTTTTTGTTCCACAAAAAACTTTGCAGACCATTTTAGGAGATGAAAGTTTTTACTGCTTTAAGCCTCTTACTTTAACAACCAAGTCAAGAAGAAAAAAATTTCAAGAACTTAGCAGATAATAATTTTTATACAACTTTAGGACAAACTTTTGATTAATTTTTTTTACTTCGTGATTCAATTACCTAAGATCAAACTATAACTATTAATTATCACTGTTAATTTTTTGAAAAAAATCTATTTGCGAAAACAAATTCAAGAGCCAGGAGTTGCCAGTTAACTGTAGGTGCTGTGCTCGACCTCAGAAGAACAATTTTCTGGTTGCGAAGTGCGAATTTTTTTATTATCCACCAGTACTTAATACTATAAAAAGCTCCAAAAGACGGACGCTTCAACATAATTTCTTTTAACAATATTAATAACAAGAAAACAAATGATTTTGAGGTGAATTGTCTTGTAGGTAATCCAAACACAACTAATGTTATATGGAAAATTTTAATACCTGCACTATTTTCCCAGGTGACACGTTGTCGACAGCTGTTGTTGACGGCAGGGAAATAATTTCGAAAGAAACTGAAATTTTTTTATAATATTTGGAAAACTTTATTACAATTGAAAATGTGTTTTGCCAATAAATAGCAGGTAAAAAGTAAAAAGAGCGAAAACTCAAATTACTTTTGACAATTTCTTGACTTGAAACGATTTTGATTTCTGAGTATTGAAAATTGACACAGCAATTTTTAATCGAGATTGGCTTAAGTATGGCTAAGAGAAACTTTTTGAGACTGTTGTGGGTTTTTGTTAAGACTTTTTACGATTCTATTTATAAATTTTACTCTTCAGGAATCTACTTACGATAAGTATTCAATTACAAGTTGTTCCCATGAACTGTGAAATATAGATTTGAGTGTTTGACTTTGAAATGTACTCGATGGGCTTGTTCAGTTGCGGTCAAGTGAAAAAGTGTTTCCGACCGGTGTTGCTCAGTTACAATCAGAATAATATTTATTCTCAATTCTGTCAGTGCGCAACAATGGATTTACCCGGGTCAACGATCATACAACTTTCTTTGATTTCGTACTAGGTCATATATGATTTGTATGATTTCTTAGTAGTCATACAAGGATCATACAAAAAATCAAACTTTACACTAAAATGCGTAAATCAATACGCGCTAAACTACTGATACCAAAAAAAAAATCGATCAAAGCGGCCACACTTTAGGAAGAAAAAAAATGTTTCCTAGTAATCGTACTAGGTCATATATGATTTGTATGATTTCTTAGTAGTCATACAAGGATCATACAAAAATTTTTATATGATGCAATGCGTTGGAAAAGTTAATAGAAACTTCCGGAATCAACAAATATGATTTCTTGGATTTCATAGAAGGATCGTACTAAGAAATCGAGTATGGACAGTATGAAATCATATATGATCCTTGTATGAAATCAAAGAAATTTCAACCCGGGTAGTTTTAACTAATGGCCCGAAATTTTAAAAAAAATTAAGTTTTAAGTATAAATGAAGAAAAACAATAATCTCATGATTGGTTTAGTATGCAGATCAGGATTATCATAATTGGGTTTCTTTAGTTTAGGATTTGCTTTTTGATGGTAACGTTCAACAAAAAAATGAAAAAACCCTTAGACGTTTTAGAGGGTTCACCAGAGGAAATTAGCATGTTGAGCATGTTGACAGCGTCTTGCACTGTTTGAATGACGTTCGACTTGGATGCAGATGACGGTATATAAGTGTCAAGAAGATAAAATTTGCCGAATCCTACGATTTTAAAAATTTTTTATCGATGATTTTTTGCGTTGCCTGGTCCGGTGTTTTATTGATTACGTAGAAAATAGTTTGTTCTACAATTTTTCAACTTCAGCACGAAATGGAAGAAAGAGGGCTGTCACTAGCGGTTGGTTTATGTATTTTCTTTTGTCGCAAGTTTCGTATAAGCTCTCTTCGTTGATCGCATTGCGATTTTTGTTGAAACTTGTTTCCTGATCGCTTTGCCTGTTTTTACTTCATCTAAATTATCTCATTTTTTGATAGCCTCATGTGTACGGGTCTTTGTTCCTTGGATTGTTTATTCTTGGTGACTGCGGGTATCGAAGAGTCAGTTTTAGTCTGTCAGGTACGTTAGAGAATCACTCCGCAGGACATCTCCTTGTGTGTTCGAAAGTTCCTCTCAGAAACATAACTTTGCGATATCTCCTTTGCGTATTGTTACCTTCGCGCGTCGTATTTTGAAGATTGTCGACGTTTTGCCAGTTGATTCTATTCAGTTGCCAAGTGCTATAGTACTTGGAATAATCTGTTTGAGATTATTAGAGTATTTCTCGGGGTTCACTTTCCTTGAAATACATTGAAAGTTGTGCTGAAGTCTCTGATCGATTTACAAGTCCGGTTTTTGGAATTCTGAATCGCGTTTTAGGTTGTCTATAAGAAACTGCAGTGAAATGTTTGAGTTTCGATGTCTACAAAATTTTATTTGATAAACAAATGATTTAAGGGCTTTTATAAAATCAGTTATTTTAATGGTTATTTCACTCTGCCGTTTTATGCGAGCTAAGCATCGTTTTACCGTTCGGACCATGCGTTCAGCAAGAACTATAGCGCAATGATAATTTACTGGGTTGGTACGATATTTATGTTGTTGATTTGGCAGAATGTGTCCTCATTTTCGACAAGACATTTAATTTGATCGACTTAGATCATTCATGGTACCCCGTGTGTAAGTATATGATTCTAAGAATATTACGAGGTTGCTACTTAAGGTTTCCGTTACCATTTTGCTGACGGGTATTTGCTGAACAATTCAATCGCAATTAGTAACTAGGATTACCGGCCCAATTATCAATTATAGGTCCTGCAAAATCTAGTTGTTCTTTTTAATTTTGTTTATTAAATTTTATTAGTCGACTGAAATGTAATTTAGGGAAGATCGATTTCAGGTTTTTACCGATTGAAGTAAAGCGTCTGCAACACAGTTGATGTACGGTCACCACGGATTTCTTAACTCACCGGTAATTCTCCAGGAAGCTGGCTGCAATGCATGGAAATACTCGACCATCGCGTTCTTTAAGTTGTTCGAGATACCACTTTATCGTCGATGCATAGGCAGCCATAGCAAACGTGTACAGCTGTCATGATAGACCTGACAGTGAAAGCTTTTTTGAAAGTTTTCTCCTTTCTTCATCGTTTGAATTAACACAATTCCAATTTTCCTCTGATACCCCGTCCTTAGAAGTAAGTGACGCTATAATTTTTTTCTAAATCATTATGCAAGGTTTCCATGTAGTCAGTATAGGTTTCAGATAAAAGTGTTTTCAGTAGAGTTAACTTTGTATTCGGCTGTAATCAAACTTACAACAGGGTTAAAGTAAATAGTTGCTTCCTTTTGAGCTGTCAATGTCCGCGTTCATTATTTGGAATGTGCGACCCAGGTTGAGGTTCAGACCCAAATTTTCGTCTGATGAGACTTTCCAGACCAAAATTATCTCCGATCAGACTTTCCAGACGGAAATTCACCCTGATCAGACTTTCCAGACCCAAGTTAACTCTGATCAGACTTTAGAGACACAAAAGGTCTCTGATCAGACTTTTCAGACCGAAAGGTGTTCTGATCAGACCATCTCCAGACTCAAATTCAGACCATTGCCCAGACCTTAATCAGACTATGATCAGACTCAAGTGCGCTCGAAGAGGTTATGGTCAGACCCAGTTGCGCTTGCGGCCATTTATGATCAGACTGAAGTGCGCTCGAAGCCAGTTCTGATCAGACTCAAGTGCGCTCGAAATAGTCTGATCAGAGAAAGATTTTACATATGAAAAAATCTCCTAATTTTGCTATAACGTATTCATTTCAAATGAAAAAAATAATGCGCTCGAAATAGTCCCTGATCAGAGAAAGATTTTACATATGAAAAAAATCTCCTAATTTTGCTATAATGTATTCATTTCAAATGAAAAAAATAATGCGCTCAAAATAGTCCCTGATCCGACCCAATTGCGTTCAAAAACATTTTTGATCAGACCCAAGTGCGCTCAAAGAGGTTATGATCAGACCCAATTGCGCTCGAAGTGGCCTCTGATCAGACTTAAGTGCGCTCGAATCCGCCTATGATCGGACTTTTCTGACCAAATCGGCCTCTGATCAGACCATCTCCAGACCATCGTCCAGACTGTAGTGCGCTCGAACTTCCTTCCAGACCCTGTAATTTTGGGTCACAAAGTAATCTGTACTCTCAACTACGCCCAAAAATTCCAGTTCTTTATCACTCTATCTTTCATAAAAACTGTTTCAAAACCATGATGTGTTTCAAACAGTTTTCATCCGTTTGGTAGTTACTGTTTGAGCACAGCAACCAAAAACTTCACGGGAGACATCAACTTTGATATTTCACAAATTTTAAAAACTTCTTTTTTTATTTTTCCTAAACATTGTTGGGGTTCTTCTCAGTATGAATAATTTAATTTATTTCTAGGAGATCCCGATATTTGCCGAAATTCGTACAATTTTTGTAATTTGATGTAGGGATCGCAGAAAAGATTGTAACTGAATGAAATTTTTGGGTGTTAAAATCTTATTGTTGCATCTGTTTCTGAGCATACTTCTATAAATCTTGAGTTCATGATTTTGAAACCCAACCATTCTATAAACTAATTTACTCGTTTTTCTTAAAAACTGTTCTCAATCCAATATCCTTGAGACAGATGTCGAGATCATTTTTCATGTTTTGCTTTCAACTCCTGCATTACCAACAAAATGTCACCTATAAAGCAAAATGTGCTTTTCAAGGTGCTCGGCTGATGTCCGTTGCTTTTTGGAAAACTACAGTAAAGAAGTTGAAGTCGTAGAAACATATTTTAACCATGTAAGTACCTCCACGTTCTCCCCGAATTATAACAGGATTACATTTTTTCGTTCTTGGTAAAATTTTGAGTTGATTGTGGGCGTACTTCATGTTGCATTGAACCAACATTTTTAGTCTTCTAGTCTGATATTATTATATTCCCGATATTATCGATTAGAACATCGATGTTTGGCAATTCGTATTTGTTTTTGTGAATAACTTTATTTTGTAGTATCGATTATGATGCAATTTAAGCCGATTTGTCCCGTTTGATTGTTATCACTGCTTGTGAAATAAAAGTTTTGTCCAAGTGAGTTGGTGTACTTCCACGTTTTTGGTGTGTGGCTATAAATCGTTTTCTAGTTTAGTGTTGACTAAATTTTGTTTCAAAAATCTATTCGTGGCAAATGTCTGTAAAATGGAGTATCAGCTTACTAACAGAAAGTGATTGGAGTGGTTAGCCGATGTTTTGGAAAACGTCTCTTCCAGCTGTTGTTTGGAGATAATCTGATACAGCTCGAATGTCTCTTGGGTTCTGCTGCCCATCAGACAGATTCTACTGCGCACATCCAAAAACCAGTTATTTTATTTGCTCGTTTGCAAAATTTTTGAGACCAGTCGAGTTGCAAGAATTCAGGAGGTAGTATTTGGGACAGATTGTTGTATTTTGAGTGCTAGTTACCTCTCATGTTTTGTGCTGGGACGTCCCTAACCAACCAAAGCTCTTGCGGCTACATTTCCGAATCCGATGGTTACGCATAGAGCTCTATACCAGGGTTTTTATTTGAAATAATGCACATTTCTCAGTAGTTATCTGGCGCCGATATGTCTCAAAAGGATTGCTTGGTGAGTTTTGATGTCACTATTGAGTTAACGTCTCGATAGTTTCAGAATTGTTTCAGAGATTATTTTTTTTACCTTTATGTCGTTCTGTCTTAGTGCTGACTCTTGTGATAACCTGCATGCTCTCGTGGAGCAATTTCGTTGGTTAATTTCTTGAAAATTTGCGATCCTTCTCAAATAACAATCCGCAGTTCTTGCAGTTTGTTCTGACGAAGCTTTTGGTCGTCTTCTTGTTATGTGCGGTTCGTCTACTAACCCGACGGTAGTTGTTCAAGTGATGTGATTGTATCGAAGGTCAGTGTTTGTGACGTGAATAGGTTGCTTGGTTTGCTTTCCATAAGAATTCTATCGTTAATCCAAATCCAAAATTCATTGCTGGACTTTTTGCCGCTTCTACATTGATCAACAAATGATATCAGCTCGATGAAATTTGGCTTGGTAAACTTCATTTGCTTGCTTGGACAACAATTGATCAGGAGTTTTGTTGCTATACCAATTATAAAAGATAAACAAAAATCAATTCGCAGCTTTAATCAGTTTGCGTAGTTTCAATTCACAAAGCTCTGTGATAGTTTTCTAGAATTGTGCAAAAGTGTTCTTCTGGAGGAAATATTGTCGTTGTCTTCATCTCTCATATCGTTGAAGTTAAACCCAATCATACTTTAAAAGAGTCTAGAAATATGTATTTTTGTTGTTTCTTCAATTGTTGTCATTATTTATTGATTCGTCCGAAATATTCTATCATCTAAATCAGAAATTCTCTAGTCCCTTGCAGGCACATTGCATCAATAATAATACGTTAAAAGCGATTACTTACCAGCCGATTAATAGCAAGAATAAAGTTTGATTTTTGTTTGCAAAACACTATGATTCAATATATAGTGTACTAAACATTTTTACATCGCTGCTATTTGCTTTTCTACAGTCTGATGTTTTGATATTTTTTAGATCCAGCCAAATAATGCAGAACTTCAACCAAAAATTGTTAGCTCTTAGTTCGAGTCAGCGAGCACATTTTCTGGGGTTGAAAATGCTTAATGGGACTGATTGGTCCACTCATTGGCAACAAACAGTTTGTACCATTAAACTCACACTCAATCCTCCAAAAGCAATTACTCTATCTAGTCCAAAACGCGTGGGGTATTCAAATTTTTATATAGAAATAGACGCGTAGAAAACAGCCGTGGAGTGCCAATTAAGAGTGCATACAGGCGTTATTTTCTTTTCATTTCATTCATGCCTAAATTTCAGCTATATATTACGGGCGGGGGGGGGGGGGGGTGGATGCTAGCAGAAAAGATCCTCTTTTCTTAACACCCTTTTTGGGTGATTTTTATTTGGCCCTGTCATTTAATACGTGCATGCTCCTGAACTAGGGTTGCACAACTTATTAGATTTTGACACTAAAACAATCTAAAAATGGTTTCCGTCCAGATCACTCTCTATTTTCTTCTCGTCTCCTCCTCTGTCAATTGCATGTATTTGAAAAAATCAGACTGCATGAAAAATGCCCAAGAAAAATGCCAAAATGCAAAAATTTTACTTTTTACTTTGTTCTTTTTTCTATTAATTTTAAGATGAAAAATTGTGTAAACAAAACTAACAGTAATAACTTTTCCTATATCTAGAGACATACGATTTCAAACTAGTAAACAAAAAGAATCGTGTCTGTTGACAAATCAAAAAAGAAATGATTGTGTGAGCTCGATCTATAAATTCAAAGGTGATGTGATTGCAAAATAATCAAAATTGAGAATAATTGCGTCACTGTCAGAGTAAAACTCACGGATGGGTGAAGAAAACACCTTTAATATTTTTCGCCTTCGGCACGTGGATTTCACGTACGCTTTATGAAATATTTAACTATGCCTAAATTTTTTCCCGCCCGGGTCGAATGTCCTCCCTAAAATCCTCCCATTTTGTTGTAAGAGTGGGGGGGGGGGATAATTTGTCTATGGGGGGTAAATTGATGTAAGAGTGTGGGGGTAATTTGTTCAGAGAGGGTAAAATGATGTAAGAGTTTGGCTGCAATGGGAGGACTTTTCAAGAATTACCCCCCTGACTGAAAATGCCAAATAAGAGCGGGCTGCAATGGGAGGACTTTTGACGAATTACCCCCCCCCCCCATCACAGTTCTTGACACACGAATTAAAAGACTAAGCTCGACACAACTATCATTTGGAATGACTTTAACTCAACCCTTCGAATAGTTGAACTCTAGATAGATCCAAAATACTATATTCAACTTTTGTTCAACTCAACTCAAAGTACTGAACTACAAAAATGTGGTCGAGTTATAGTCAGATCAAGAGTCGAGGTTAAGTTTTCATTAATTCGATTTATGCTTCAAAAAATTTGCATGATTGTTTAATATGAAAATGCTCATAACGTAATCAGTGGGTGGCCGCGCAGTCATCTGAAAAATGCATAACCATATGAAATAACTTGGTTGTAAAAAAGTTTGACATTTTGAAGTTTTCCTAAAATGAAACAATGAAAATGACATTTATTTCTTAATTTCTCGGAGATAATGGTCATTGCGGCTACGACATCTGGATTCTGCACGTCATCAGGATTGTAAAGTGTACAATTTTTGCAGTATAATATTGCAGATGACATACGTCTAGTGCCACGACTTTCATTTCTGCTTTCCAAGAAAATTTTGTTGATCAGAGTTTAAAAAAACTATTTATTTTTCTTGAAAGTACACAGCATACACGGCTTAAAAAACCTGAAATACAAAATAGCAAAAATTTTTATTGTACAACGAAATAAGTTAAAGTGACCGAAATAAAAATCCCACATCAAACTCATTAAATGTTTTCGGATTTATACATTTAGAGATAAGAATTAAGGAAAGAAAGCAGTTGGTCGATTACAAAATGCTGTTATAGAAGCGAATTAAAATTACAAAACAGATAGAAAACAGATTACAAGATTGCAGGTGAGAAAATTCTACACATTTTCTTTAAAGTTTTCTCTAATTTTTTTCTCTCAAGTTTTTTTTCTCTAAAGTTTTTTTTTCTCTGAATTCCTAAAAGGATTTTTTTTCTTAAAAATGATGTCAATCTTTTTCATAGTAGGATGCCTGCGCATACCCTCTTAAACCAAATAATTGAAATCATAGAAGAATTCTACCGAATTGAATAATCTAAGTTTTGGTTGTTTTGCTACTAAGCAACGCTTTTCGTTTGTAAATGCAGTTGATGCACTTAAAAGCCGTGCAAGAAATATACTCAAGCGCCATTTTAAAAATTAATTTTTAAACCAGTAAAACAACACAGGAATGAAAAACTACAAAGTTTTGTGCAGAAAAACTATTATCCAAGAACTTCTACGTTTTTTTTTGTGAACTTCGGACTTCGAAAATGAAACGAACAGTGGATACAAAATAATGAACGGTCAGTACTTCTTATAGCACAGAAAAATGGAAGCTAAATTTGGGCAACCAAATAGTAGTGAACATATGAAATTTTCCTCTACATTGTTTTCATTTAAAAATGACACAAAAATTGTTTATTTTTGGACTATTGGTAAAAACTATTGGTTGGTTGGAGGCAGCGGGTTAAATATTTTTCATTGAAAATTTTCCTCCTTTTCGACATAAAAAAATTATTTTAAGTATTCATTTGCAGTTACTTATTAAAGGAAATATCCTTTTCCCGGAACTGGAGATTTATCGAACTTTTTGATAGGGAGGACATTTTCTTGCATTTAACCTACCATTTTTCTGCAATTTCCTGGAGAATCACTTCGGTTTCAGTTAATTAAAAAGCAAGTTTTATTTTTTGCTGCAAATTGAAATTATCGCCACTATCAAAATTTTGCTTTTTGCATTTATTATCACCAGGTCTGCTGCTATCCTGATCAGCTTAGAACTGTTGTGTCCACGCTGAACTATGTTTTCCCTCAGATGCCTTGTTGTTAATACTAGGAAACAGTACTATTGAAATTACAAGATTTTTTCCCTTGCAAAAAAACGTGGTTCCAAAACGTCTCTTCTGCGAAAAAAGTCACAACAATTCATTAACTAGGCCAATCACTCATCAAGCGCACACGTTTAATCTTGTCATATGTGATTAACAAGGAAACTGACGAGGTGAGCTCCATTCCTGAAAAACGGGGCAAAATTCCCCGATGACAGTAATGGGCTGCTACTCTTTTAACAAAATCAGATTAGGTTTCCTCAGCCTACAATATATAAAAATGTGTTGTTATTTCTCGAAACTGAGCATGTAGTTAGATTTACACCGAAATATTGTTTTTGCTGGTTTACCATGCGCATTTGCTATGAAATTTGATGACCTTTATAAGATATAACAAAACTCTTTTGTTCCAAATTTACTCCACAATATGAGACACATTTCATCTGCTTTAAACAGTTTTCTTAGAGTGATTTTAAAAAAGGTCTGCAAGTAAACATTAGAAAAAAGTTCCTGTCAAGCGGTTGCAGTATTTGGTCCTTAAAAACATTGGATTTTGTTTTAAAATAATAACATGATTTTAAGTCGATTGAGTTTTAAAAAAATCGTTTTTTAATGTTCCGATTAAGCAAGACAAAAAACAACAACAATTGTTTAAAATGAAATAGAAATTTCAAACAATTCTTGCACACAAACGGAAAAAACTTTACATTGCCTTGCCTTTGCGATAATTAATGCAACTGCTAATGAATTGTCTTGCCTGAATGTTATATTATTTTTTCACATTTGTTGTGTATCTGCATAATTTGCGTAGCCATTTGATGGTAACAGTTATGAGAAAATAAAATTGGAAACAGTAAAAACCCTTCTAAGTTTAAAAACACAAGTTTCTGGTACTTTATTGCAGAATTAAATTGAGCCCATAGCAATTTCGGCCTCTTAAAACGGGCATTTTTTCAGGAATTTGAACATTTGTTTTGTTTTTTTTATGTCTTTGTGGCCTAATCTTGGTAACAAAAGTAGTCTTTGACTTCTGTCAACCAGTTCATGCTGCGAGTTTCCGCATAAAGCTTTCATCGGCAGTTGAGTATGCGTTGAATGTGAATCAAAAAATGTTGAGGTGGCATTTTTTGAATTTGGTTACTGCTCTTTCGCCAAATCCTAATTAGTTCATGGCAGCTTCAACAGCGTACTTGAAACAAAAAAATTAAAAAGGACGAAAACAAATAACTTTGTCTGAAATCTGGTGTAAATCTTTCAGCAGCAAAGCTGACTAATTGCTTCGTAAAATCCTGCATGCAGTTCAATTCTATGAGAAAAAAAACATTTCGTTTACAAACTATTTCTTTTTTAAGATGACATTTTGCGTTGCTTAGTAGGCATGGAATCTAAAAAACACACATATGTGCCTTGAAAGGTGCTTTAATCTTGTTTCCAATGATGAGCCTGGAAATCATTTGCAACCTTTAGCTGGCATTTTTAAAACTAAACAAATTACGAGAAAATGATTGGAAAAATGAAAAAAAAAATTGCGCGGTTTAGCTTCTGCAGCTAGCATAATATGATTCTTTCGACTATACTGAAGACAAAAAATTTAGACACCAAAACTTGAGAGTAGTTCTGTTTGTCTTAAGAGCCTTTTTGCTGCGGTTTGTAGTTGTCATACACCAAAAACAGCGATAAATTGATGAAACTTGGCAGGTTCTATACAAAAGTTTTACTTCCTCTAGTATCAAAGTTTCTTAAATCTCTTTTATGAGAAAATCCCTTCAAAAAAACCTTGTTAGTCCGAAACGTGCAAGCGGGTTTCAGAGTCTGGGAACAATAACCCGAAATCCGCTAATCAAATAAAATTTTCATCTCTCGGCAAAATTGAAAGAAATAGTCCGCTTAGCTCAATTCAATACGTTAATAGCTCTTAATAGTAAATTTTGATTTTTTGTTGCTTTTGTAAATTTTTATGAATCAAACGATATGTATCAAATAAAAGGCCTATTTTATTCAATAATACAACCTATAAATGAATCATTCAAATTAGATTTTTGTTTGCCAAGAGTTCTGAAAAATTGTTTTTGTAAAAAACATACATCAAAGGTTATTAAAAGCCTATTTTATTTAATGATACAGCCTAAAATTCAATCATTTAATTTGACTCTTTTGTTAGCAAAGAGTTCTGACAAATTGTTTGTTGGTAAAATACATAGAGAGCCTGCAGTATTTTGGAGAAAACTTTCGGTATAAATTTTGTAAAAAAAAGTTTCGTCTTCAAGGCCACTATTGAAAAATCACAAAATGTTTGGTTAATTTTAAAGCTAATATCAACTTCAAACTTTGAACGCAGTTGTACTCATAAGAGCTCAACAACCATAAATTATCAACGAACACAAAGCAATCGTATTCAAAAATTGCAATTTCGGAAATCTGTAACTTCACAACTAACGTTTAGTTCATGCGAAAGAATGTTTTTTATTAGCCAATTGTTAGTTATGAAATTATATCATACCAATTTTGGGTTCTAACGGAAACGAACGTTTGTTTATCATGTACAAGATAATTAATGCGGCCAGAGATATGAAGTTCATCTGACAGCTTTTGTAAGATATCCATTTTCTGGAAGATTTTGCATGACAAATTTTAGGGTACAGATTTACAAGGCTTATGAACTATAATGACACTTACCACTGAACTGTCTCCGATGAGCAGAAAGCACTCCATTGTCGAAAAGAGTCCATATTCTCTTGAAATTGTCTACAGTGTGTCGCAAGTTTTTGACAAAATCTCTAAGTTTTTTAAGAGATAACGTCTCCTGAAAATTGACGTCCACAAAATATTGTAATTGATTTTATACGCTATTGATTTGAATTGAAAGTTAATTAGCAACTTCTTGTTTTTTGAGAGCCATTGGGAGGATTGTTAGATTAACCAGCCGAGAATATCTTGTAAATTCATGATAGCCAGAACAAAAAATTTGGGCGCTATCAGTTCTTCAGCCAATAATCGACCGTCCCGGATGAATATTTTTTAATAATGATAAAAAGAACTTTTTTGGTTCCATATAAGACAAAGAAATTTTTGAAATGATTAGTAAGAACTAAATACGATATTTTTATGATAAGCAAGAACCATGTATAATCTTTCTTGCGGAGATTCAAATTTTCCACTATTTAAAGTATTCTTCATAGTTGGTGCTGCAGTGGCACCATGAATGGAAAATTATGTTACTATCCCAAAAAACAATCTTCCTCAAGGACAAGAGTGGACCAAAATTGCTATGTTGCGATATAAAATAAGAAAAGCTGTCTCTACGATTAGTTTTTGGCAATTGATTGATACCGCTACACAATCGTGTTTAGCGTGAATAAAAAAATAAACTGTGCAGAAGCAATGACGTGCTTGCGCTTGTGATGGACCAAGCAAACAAATTTTTCTTAATTTTCTAACATCTCCCGCTTCTCTTATACAAAAAGTTTTCCAAACTTCCGGGCTACCGAATACAATGAAACTCGTTGCACGTAATTTTTACATATATGACTACTACGAAGAGAAGAAATTGTATTTTCAATAAAAACCCAAAAACGTGTTTTGACAACTTTGCTGTTCCTATTAATTTTTTATGATCTTTTTATTTTTTCCAGAAAGATTAATGATCTTTAAATGTTGACTAACATACTATAAAAACATATTTGACTTATTATGATTACCATGAATTGAATATGAAATAATATGATTACAAAATTTTTAATGTTTTCAAGCCGGTGTGATCTTGCAAGATCTTACAAGAATC
>NC_134475.1:10949608-11019857 GCF_964194025.1 Convolutriloba macropyga
AGTTTGATTAAAAAAATTTAAAAATGATTAGCTGTCATTGGCACGTCTGTTCCAATTGATTCAAGTGCAGAGATATCCCGACAGGCCCCTTAGGAAGGCTTCAGTGACAACGTCCCATTGGCAAAAAATTTGTTTTGTCGTTTTCTGGTAACTCAATCTATGGAATTTCGTTTTTTTAAGACAGGCGCCGCCTTTGAATTTGTTGCTTACACGGCTCAACAATTAAAAAAGATCTTCAGAAAGAGGATCCGATGATGTCCTGGCATCTTGTTGCATCTCAAATGCAGAAAACTTGAACAACAGTTTTTTTGATGATTTCTTCTTTTTTCGCCGGCTTTACTTACCCAACCCCTGCGATTTCTCTGGCCGGCTTTGCAACCTATCCATTCCCCAAGCAAGCTGGGGCAAGTGTGTTCACTGCTAAATTGTCCCAAAAGCCGCTTACCATTTCCATGCAACAGATATAAGCCAATCGGTTCTATTGCTGTGAGATCTGTAGAGATAATTTGGTTCTCTTAGTGTGAGGGCATACTTCATAACTTTGGCGAATTCCGAAATTTCTGGCTCCCAGGCGCAATGATACCAGAGTTTTAGTGATTGTTTCCAAAGTTTTGATTGAGGTCATCCGCAGAATTTTAAAACTAACCAATGGGCAGCAAATCGGTCTTGGAGGTCGTTCGAACGATTAACTTCAGAAAACAAATTTTTAAAAGGAAGGAATAAGTAAATTTTTTGTTTGACAAACATCCTATTTTTTTGATGTTTCATGTCAGGGGCCTCTACGGACTCAGCCTTCTCATTCCACAAGTCTACTCCACGTTTGAAAGTTGAGTCAACAATTTGGTCGACAAAACTATGATATGGGTTTCGACTTGCATCCACTGCTGAAGAGAAAAAAATCGGGAACAAAAATATTTGCAACAAACAACAATTCAAGAAAAACAGATTTTTGAAATTTGCATTGAATAGTTTCATGCTAATGAAACATTTTCGAAGGACATAAAAGAGATACTGCGCATCTAGTTAATCAAAAAAATTTAGTTTTTGTTTCAAGACCCTAATTTTGTCCGAAGGAAGAGAAAAGACTTTTTTCTTGAATTTTTCACAATTGAGGCTGTTCAGTGGAGTAATTCTTATAAATTACTCCACTTCAGCCAATTTCAGCCAAATATTGGATGGTAATTTTGGTCAGTGGACTAATTGCTCAAAAATTTTCCGATTGTAGTCCAATGCAGCCCAATTATAAATAACATCTTTGGTAAGTGGGGTATTTCTCCCAAAGTCCTCCAAATGCAACCCTACTGTAATATAGTGCTTTGCTATGGGTAATATACCATCGATGTGGTGTATTTCAATGCCTGTTATTATGATGGCAAAGGATGCGCTCTGCAGTATCTTCGTACAGAGGGATGCTTGGGCTGACTCTAACTACTTCTTTTCATAAAACTGGGTATAGTGAGTTTGCAATCTTTAATTATGTACTTTAATAACAATACAAATTCCTGCATCTAGCAAAGCAACTCTTGGGTATAAGCGATTTCCGTTTTCCTAAATGTTAGAATAATCAATGTTTATTTGTTTACATAATTAATGTAAATAATGTAAATAAAAGAGAATTCCTTCACTTTATATAAAAAGTTGAATTCCTTCATATCATGTAAAGGTTAGAATTCCTTCACACTATATAGAGGGTAACAAGATTATTACTTCAATAATGGAATTTTATGTTGAACAAATATTACATAACAAAATTTTTATGGTTAACAACTCTTAAATAACAAAATTACTGAGTTAAATAATATGACGTAACTTTCAGGACGTCACACTACCTTGCTTTTTAAAATTCTTCCCCGCTGGGAAAAAAAATGAAGGCAAGCACTGATTTCCAATTACACGAGTATCAAATAATAATTAGCTCCGGTTACTTATTTTCACGATTTTAAGTATAGAAAATTTAAGCACAACAATAATAGGCTGCGTGAATACATTGGATTTATTAATTCAAGACTAAAATTCCAGATATAAGCATCAATAATTAAAGATAGACAATGATTTGTCTTTTTTGCATTAATCAAAATGAAATAGCCACTTTATTTACCAAACAATCAATGACATTGATTAACGATTCCAATATGAGTTTTTTTGGCAGAATGTTGATTTTCCAAGTAAGTTAAACTTTTGTGTCGTGGATTGTAGCGTGTGCTGCAACTTTTGGCATCGGACATTTTCTTATTCCGAGTGGTCCTACGGTCGTCGGATCCAGTTCTAAGTCTCCGCTGAAGGTTCTACGGTGAGAGTGTAAACTGGCAACAGAATCGCTTCTAACTAGGTCAGTTCTTTTCAGGGGTTCTTCTGTGTCATCTTCCCATTCTTGGATTGTTGTTTCCGGCTGTATTTCTATCTTATCCTTCCATTCGTTACGTGATTTATCAATGATGTCAATTTTGTCCGGACTAAAACTGAATACAGGTTTTAGTTGAAGATCGCCGTGCTGGGTTTTGAGAAATTTTGGTGTAAGTTCTTGAGTTACTTTGAATCTATGATAAAGAAACGTAAACAAGATGTGAAGCGGACTGTTTCCACAAAAGACTATTACTGTAAGCATGAGTGAGAGTTTCAACGGCACATAAGTTTCCAGTTTTGATGTTAGAGTTGGCTTAAGAAGACGCATATCGTGCGCCATCGGCTTAGCAATTGCGTCAAGCTGATCGGTCTTCGTAAATTGAGGGCTGTCTATCAACTTTGTGTTAACTTCTCGTAGTAGTAATTTTATCCCCGCATCGGTTTTAGATTCGAAGTAGGGAAGCTCTTCGAGATCAGGCAGCTCAGACAGCATGCTTTGAAGTGGATCTGGTAATGAAACATTTATCCTGGTTGCTTTGATTTTATCACAGGTATTTAAATCTGGCCTAATCTTGATGTGTTTTGAAATTAATTGCGTCCCGCAGTCGAATATTAGGATGCAGATGTTACATCCAGGATGTTCTCTACGTTTTGGTGCATTCTTCTGATTGAGGCTGTACTCACGTAAGGTGAAAGAGTCTGATGCAGATGTCAGCAACCAGATTCCATAACCCAGATTTCTGGCTTTTTCCGGCGATGGCAGTAGCACTTTTTCTGTCTCGCAAACAGTAAGCGCCGTCACCGCATTATGGAAAAACAATGTTGCGAGGCACGATGACTGACTAAGGTGTGTTTCCATCGTTTGGTGGTAGATTCTGTAAGTATAGGAGCCCAGGCAGTTGTCAAATTGTTCCTTTGTTAGAATGGTTGACTCAATCGAATCTTCCGAAATCGCAAGATATTGCCCTTCTACTGACCACTGAATAGCTTCCTTTGGGTCATGCTGCGGCATAGGCACTGTCACAGCTTTATAGATGTGAAAGGCCGTCTGACTGGAAGCAAGGGTTATCGCAAGGGTCAACAACAAACCTTCTGGGATTGTTGCTACTTCTCGTAACAGCTTTGAATCATAGTATGAGTGAAGCTCGTTCGATGGAATTGCTAGGCTCAGTCTGTTTGGTGCATTGATTTGACTTTTATATACTGAGTTCAAGACAGCAAGCAGTGATTTGCGTGGCAACAAAGATATTGTCAACCTCTGATCCAGTAATGTGGGCACCAAACCCAAAAGATTGTTTTTGAATGCATAAAGCGCGGCTTTGTAGCTCTTCACGTCAGCATAAACCAGATTGAGAAGTGAAACGACGGTGTCAAGATTAAAGTTCAGTTGTTGATTGGAGTACATGATTTGCGTGCAATCTCTTAGTACGTGAAAATTACGTTCTTTTGTTTGGAACTGTTCTTCCATAATTTTCCAGTTCTTATTCTGGTTCTCAGCCATCAGTTGCTCTATGTGTCGAATTTCAGCAATTTCGTTTGTAACAAGGAAGAACTGTTCGTTCGTTTCGTCTTCCATTTCTTTGACGTAATCAGTTAGTGCCATTGTGTATTCATGCATTCTTTCGATGTTTTCTGCGTTTGCTTTTGATTTGTCTTTGCATGATCCAAAAATTCCTAAGGTTCCACAGCTTCCTCCAATAACTGTCAGTAGAACTCAGGGTCCAAAAAATCCAAATCAAGCGATGGTCGCTAATGCATAGCCATCGTCCCTTCGTACACGATTTGATTTTTCCTGTGGCTTGTAGAACAGCTAGGCAGTCTCGTTTCGAATTAAATCGGTTTCGCGTTGTACAAGTGTGACTTCCTCATTGATTTTTTCCATAGCCAATCTACATTGAAAGCGTCCTTTGTTGAATTAAATGGTAGTGAAGAATCAAGTGGGCAAGAAGCGGATGGAATTTTCCATTTGTCTCCTAGTTTTGAAAGCCATTTCGCGATTTCAGCTTTCAATTCGAAGTTGTATTTGGGGAATGGGAGAAGAAATTCCACATTTACGAACTTTTCAGCCAGAAGAATTTTAGATTCCTGTTGAAAAATGATTCCACTTTTCAGAACGTCGTCGTAATCATCTGTTGCTTCAGTCCGTGTGAAGAGATTCAACATTAAAGCCGTAAGAACGACGATAATGAGTTTGAAACTCATTTCTTCGTTTGACTGCGGCGTATTCTAGTTGAGTTTGAAATGGTTTTTCAGAAGCTAAGAAAGGCAACTGTATGTATCACTTGGTGTAGTTATTATAGTGAAGTGAACAATCGTAATAATCATTTATTTGCTTGACATTTAAATTCATTTGTTTGTTGAGTTGAAAGTTCAGCAGTGGAGTTGATCGGAATTTTTGAATTTATCTAAACCGAGGACAATTTAAATGTCAGAAGTTTTGTTAATCTTTGGAATTTTGTGTTTCAGATACAAATAACTCGGTTTTGAACATGAGTAGAGTAAGGTAAAGCAATGTCATAGCAGTTTGGTATCATCAAAATGTTTGTTGACATTGTGAATATTTAAAATTCAACAAAACTGGTGATTGCTCTTGAAAGCTGTCCACTGACAGATCCAATAGAGCCAATAGAGGACATACTAGTTGGCCTAATGGGCAAACTGTGTAGGTTTTGATAGATAGATATCTCATAGCTTTTAATCCAAATACATTTTTTAACTATTTTTGGACAATACTGGCGATATTGCAATTGAAATAAAAGGGCAAATAATCTTTCAGATCCAATGGAACAGAACCTATATTCAGCTCTTTCCTGCTTCTTGAACAATTTGAGCGAGTTCAAGAAGAGGTATAGGCCAGATGCTGGCTTGTTGAAGACACTTAACGATCGTGCTCGCTCAATTCGACTGCAAGATGGAAGACTAATTAATGGCACGAAGGGCGTAAAGGTGCCGACTATTGACGAAACTGCCTTCAGGAGGCACACATTACTGAGGCGGGTAGCCATATTCAGCGGCTGAAAACGTTAGAGTCAGCTCTAGGTTCCCTGTTTATGGGTATCCCGGCCTTCTTGGGAGGAGTCTCCGGAGTCGTCCAAGAGTTAGTAAAAGTTCTCTGATTTCATTTCAAATCAATACACCTTTTGCTTGATAACTTCACGTATTTAATTCACACGTCCACTCTAAATAAGGTTACTCTGCTTAGATTCCTGCGGTCTTGTCCGGATTGTTACATGGGCAAATTTTCGCAGCAGAGAATTCAAATTAGGGGCGTAACGGAGAACAGAAAAAGGGCTATTTGCACAGAACTTGGGCTCCAATTCAATAGGGACCCATGTTTCTGCCCTGTGGATAGCGTTTCTCTCGGTGTCCCTGGGGAGCCTAAATCCAAATCACAAGGGTCGGGCAAGTGTGTCTTTTCGAGTGTGGCCTTTCTTGTGACTGGTGTTGGGGTGAACCAGGCCAAGAAGCATACTCAAATCATTGAGAAAATCAAGCGGGCCTGCGCTGGTCGTATGCTGGAACCTGAATTTTCAGCATATTGCAAGGCTGAGCTGGGTTACGCCTGCAATGAGTTTTAGGTGCTCTACACTCGAGAGAATCAGGTCTCTGTTGCGGAACACTGGGTTAGTTAACGTTTTTTTTCTCGACTTTATGCAATTTAGGCTGTGATTTTCGCCCAAGGACATAATTTTGACAATAGCCGGGTTCAGTTTTCCTTTTGAGTGTCACACGTTGTCATTTTTGTAATCAACAGTGTTTTGTGTTTGACGATTTTGGCTTTGTTTTCAGTATTTGGGCCTCGCCTGTCTTCTCAGGGTGGACATTGCCGTGTTCTATAAGTACTCTTATCATTCGGGTTGGACTGTTTATCGTTGTGGGAAAACACAGCCCGGCAATCCATATCCCAATTTATTGTTGTGCAGTGAAGAGAGGTTCTGGAAAGGTGAACCATATTTTCACTGCCTTCCGATATCCGAATATCTTGAGACGTATGTAAAAGCTAAACAGTTTTTTGTAAATTTTTTCCGTTTTTGGCACAAATTAAGTTACTGACTTTTTTCTAGCACTCCAGTTTCCGATAATAGTGAGACCGTGAGCGATCAGGAGTGTGAGCCTCCTTCAAAGACTCACAAACTTTAACATTTTTCATCGGATGAACTAAAGTTTTCATGACTGTAGTCATCTTTCCTCTGATAATTTACGCATTAATGTAAATTAAAGTTATTTCTCCCACGTCGTAGTTTTTGGTTCCGACAGAAAAATGTTCTAGGATTGTTGAGCCAGTGCTTTCGGCTACTAGGGTAAGGTTATTTCCAAGAAAATGTATTCGAAACATCAAACTTTGAGTGATTTTTGTAATTTTCGCATACGCGTGCACTCGAAATTTTTTTTCGAAAATCGGCCAAACCAACTATTCCATTGCATAGTTCGTCCAAAAAAAGGGTCAAAACTCTCCCGTATGTTGGTATCTCCGACTTCATCTTCAAGGTCAAATTCTACTTTGAAAATGCATTTTTCCGATTTTTTCAACGTTTCCGTTTTTTTTTCTTAAGTTTTCGTGTCCGTAGGCGCTGTCAATGTAGCGTAATTGACATCAACAATCGTAGAAGGCTGCTGAGTTCACGTTGTAGCAAGTTTTTGTATCTGAAATTTGTTAAAACACGAAATTGTTAAGATTTCTGCGAGGTAAATAATCCAATTTTTCCTAATTCTCCCTGATGGGCACAGAAGTGTATGGCTGATGCACTGACCCCATGAGGGTTGAGTATAGGCTTCAGTGAAATAATGGTACTCTAGGATTCTCTTCAAACATAACTGCTGATCCATCATCATCATTGAAATCATCATTTTTGATAAATGTTTTCAAATCAATCAGATTGGAAAATTTTTGTTGATCTCATTTTCATTTCCTCCAGTGATTGAGTGTGGGGAGCAAAGCGACCCCTTCTTTGTTCATCAAAAGTAGATGATAACGTTGACATTTGAATTAACAGATTTGCGCTCGATCAAACGAAAAACTGTATCACGATTTAGTCCGTCGAGTCCACATCCAAGTTTTGGTAACGCAATTTCTGTTATCTCTTTCGCTGCGATTTGTTTTTCTAATGAACTGAGGCTGCATGATAGTGAGTAATATGATTGTTTGTCGTAAAATCTTTCCTTTGTGACTAAGTTAAGGATATGTTTGTTCTCGTGTGGTACAAAGTAAGAGATTGAAGACCCAATCGCTACATAACTGTGTAATTTGCAGGCTTGCTTCATATTGGGATAGGTTCTGTTAAGCTTAAGCGCTAGTCCTTTTCCCATTTTCATGTCACTAGAGACGCAATGAGCAATGTTTCCGGGGTATTGCAAGATATTACCGTGAACATAAAATATGTTTTGCCTGTCGATTACATTAATTCCGTCGTCAGTTCGTTTTCTTTTCGTTGTTCCGCTTCCACTTTGAATGGTATCGTGCATTCGGCGAAAACTTGATCTCACCAGGTCTCCTTTTGTTTTTTTCGACAGTCCTTCTTGTCGATTAGCTTGTGCAATTCGTTTTTGTAGTTGAACTTTTTTGTTGTTCTGGGCGTACTTTTGTCCATGAACACCTGTGGCGCTATTTCTTGTCCACTATTCGTTCTCATTCCTGTTCTAGCAGAAGGGAGGGATTCTCTTGGTGATATTGGTCTAACTTTTACAGTTTTGTTGAAACTAACACTAGCCGGAGATGCTTGTTGAGGGACTGGTTGATCATCAGGTGTTTGTTCTCTGAATAAATTGTCCAAGTTAAAATCTTCCAAGCTATCAGCTTGCTGTTCGTTCTGTCGAATCATTTGATTGTTGAATTGGTCATGGTCTGATAGCTCAGATCCGTTGCTTTCATCGTCGTTGTCCTCTTCAATTACCTCCTCTGCTGGTTGAACTTCTAGTTCTGCTGGTTCTTGTATTCCGTGAGGTAGTAAAGGGGGCGCGATCGCTGGTGCTGCAACAGGCGGCATTATCACTGGCGCAGGTGGTATCGCTGCTGGAGGTGCAGGCGCTATAGGCATTGGTGGTGAAGGTCCTATAGGTATTGCAAGACTAATTTTTGCGGGTGCTGGCTCAATTTTTTCTTGATGATAAGTCAATTGGATATCATCAATAAGCGTTTGTAGATGGTCATCGAACATTTCTGGCTCACTTCTGTATTTTGTGAGGCTTGGGTCTGTTTCGAATTTTTGCTGGTCAATTTGCTCTAAGTCATCGGGTTTTTCGTTTGGCTTGATTGAGCGTAGACGAATTCTGTGTACGCGTTGGGTAAAGTCTGTTCCAATTTTGCGGATGATGTAGTTTGAGTTTGTAAGAACTTTTTCAACTCGGAACAATGGTAACCAAATTTGTACTCACTTACTGGAAAAATCTGATTGTGTTGTCAGTTTTGGTTTGAGAAGCAGGCAGTAGTCGTGAAGTTTAAGGGGTTGTGCGCTAGCTTTCTGATCGTAGTATTTTCGGTAACGCTGATACGATGCGATTAGCTTTCTTTTGGTCTTTTTGAATTTTTCCAACATGGCGTCTTGTGATGCTGATACATAATCGGAGTTGGCTGTTGTTGTTTCGAAGGATTTGACCAAAAATTGTAGATCCAACGGCTTTATAGGCTCTCGTCTATGAAATACGATACAGAGCTAGGGCAACAAGCAATTGAGGAGTTGTAAGATGTATTATGTATAAACGTTGCTAAGGATACATATTTATGCCAGTCGTTCCACTGCTCATTTGTATTTAATTTCAATAGGCGCTTCAGAGATGCGTGTGAGCGTTCCACAAGTCCAATAGTTTGTGGATGTTTCAGTGTTGCGTGCTTCAGTCGGATTTCAAGAAGTGAACACAGCTCATGCATCAAGCTAGATGTAAACATCGTTCCGAGATCCGAAACAATTATTGTCGGGATATAACTATGATATAAAACAATTTTCACCAACTCTTATGCTACTGTGTCTGCTGACTTGTTCGTAAGGGGTACGTCAAAGAGGTATTTTGAAAAACATCAATTCCAGTTAATGCGTACTTATAAATTGGCGATTGTAGTGGTCCTATCAGATCAATTTGCAAAAGATTGCTCCGATGTTACAGGTTGTAAGTTTGGTCGTTGATGTTGTTCGTTTGCTCTTTTTAGTTGCATACATGTCAAACAATTTTTAATTGCTTGGATGAGATATTCAGTGAAACCTGGAAAATAGAATCGTTTCGAAATTCTTGGGCTGTTCGTGAAATTCCAGAATGTCCAGCTGTTTTCGAGTTGTGTATGCGGTAAACTAATTCTTTCCAAAACTTTTGTGGTACACAGAGCTGTTTATGTTTAACTGTTCCATCATCGTCGAAGAATTTGCGGTACAAAATGTCATTCTCGATTACTAGTCTGTCCAATTGCTTGTAATATTTCTTCAATTTGCTGTTTGCATATCGAAGGTCTTCAATTTCGCGAGTTTGCAAACATTGTTTGACTTTTCGGATATTTTGATCTTGATCTTGTTCTTTTTTTATGTCAACTTGTTCAATTCGCTCATCAATGTCAACCAGGAAATCTGCTGGGTCTGGTAAAGTTACAGCTAAAATTCCTCTAAGTGATCGTTTCAGTTTTCTCAAATCTCTGGTTTTCAGAACTTCGGGTTCTGCTTTTTGTTTTTCCAAAAACGTTTCGTAAATTCCATGTTCTTTTAGTTTTTCTACCATTGCTAAACCAATTTTGTCCTCCTCTTTGAATGCATCGATGACTTCCTCAATTGTGTTTAAGGACACATCTGGTGTTTCTGCTTCCGATTCTATTTCCATTTCTCTGACTGGTACTTTTTCTGTAAGTCGAAGTGAAAATTGTGCTTCTGGGTCTGTCTGCATTCGTGAAAGAAAATCCGCCGCATAATTTGCCTTTCCTGGAATATGTGCGATAACAATATTGAACGCCAGAACTCTGTCAAGAAAATTCCACAAAGATGGTGGTATTGATTTTGCATTGAAAAATTGCGTTAAGCTTCTGTTATCTGTGAGAATTATGACTGGTTTGGTATTACCCCAGATATAATTTGCAAAATGATCCAATACAAAATACAATGCAAGAAATTCCTTGTAATAAACGGAGAACTTGAGTTGTGGGCTTGTAAACAATCGTGAGCCAAATGAAACTGGTGCATAGTTCTTCTTTTCTCCTGAATTATTCTCCTTGACATATTCCTCTACCATCAGTACGAATCCAGTTCCGTGGTAGCTAGCATCGCAGATTATCACATATTGTAGTCCGGGTTTTGGTTGTCGAAGTGTTATTTCTGTTGCTCTTAGCAAATCTTGTTTAATTGTTGCTATACTCTTTCGGTGTTCTTCAGTAATTTCAAGTTCTCTGTCTTTCTTTAGGAGATGATAAAATGGCATCAATTTTGTTCCAAGGTCTGGCATATAATTTTGAAAAAATTGTGCGAATCCGATCAATCGTTTAACTTTTTTTTATTGTTTTCGGCATTTGAATTTTTTTGAGAAATTCATCAATTTTGGTCCTTTCTGGTGAAATTCATTCTCGTGTTACTACATTTCCCAGAAACTTCATCTTCTGCGTTCCAATCACACATTTTTCAGGTGAAAGTTGGAGACCAGATCTTCGAATACACGTAAAGATTTTTCTAAGCGTAGGAACCAGCTCATCAAAATTTTTGACTGCACTACCGATGTCATCCATGAATTGGGTGCACAAATCCGCTGCTAAGCATGGATTCAAGTAATGTCGTATAAAGGAACTGAATCCAGTTACTGATTTGCTCAGTCCTTGGGCTAGACATTTGTAGGCATATGTACGTGAACTGAAGTTAAATGCCAACAATTGGGTAGATATATCATCTGCCATCTGAACACAATGATAAGCCTGTGAACAGTCCAGCTTGGTGAACAGAGTTTTTCCAGCAAAGTGATTTGATGCGTCGGTCATGTTCGATATTGGGAAATTGCTGTTTAAGTAATCGTTTTGTAGAAGGTGATTAATTCGTCGCAATTCTATCAAAATTCTGAATTTCCCCGATTGTTTTCGATGAGCAGACAAAGGACTACTATACTTTGACTGTGGTAGCGTAGTAATTAATCCGTAATAGTGCATCAGGGCAAGTTCGATCATGAGTTCGTCGCGAAAGTGTATCGGTGTTGGTGGCCCTTGTGTGTATATGGGTAAGTCGTGTTCGGGCGTTAGCTTTATCTTTAGTTCAGTGTTGTGGCCAACATCGAATCGGTGTTTTGCGAACACGTCGCTAAATTCTACCAGTAATTCTTCTACTGTTGATTTTTGGTTGTCTGTCAGGACAGAGTCTTCCCAATCAAATTGTCTCAGAAAAGTCTCTCTGTCTTTCGTTGAGCTGGAAGGGTCAATTTTTTCGAGTTGTTTGAGGTTTAGGATTTGGTCGTGGATTTCTCGCTGCAATGGTGATAAAACGTTAACATCAGCACAAGTTTCTGGTGTTGGGAACCACAATTTATTGTATTCAGGCGGAGGTTTGTAGATTGTCGTTCAGGATCTGCTATTGTGTTTTGGATTAACTGATTGATTTCTGCTTTAACGTCCTCTGAGCTCTTCATTCTTGCTATTAATATGATACTAGGATCAATTGGGAACAGATTTTTGACTTGATCAGACGTTAAAATGTGAAAGCGTCCAATTTCTGACTTGTTTAGCAGTGTTACGAGATCGTCTGCAAAATTCAAAACAGAAATATATAATTTATTTTCGGATTAGATTGTACTTAATGAAGATGTGAAGCTTGTTTGTGTTGATTCTTCGAGTGACTCGTTTGGGACTAAGACTCCTTTAAAATTTTCCAGATTTTCGTCTCTTTGAAGTTGACATTCAAGTAACGTTGATTTTCCTGGTTTGAGAATGTACTTTTTTGAGAGTAAAACTGGGATTTTTGTCGATTTCTTCGTTTTCTTGTTCTAGTGCTCTGTTTCCTTGATCGAATTTACTTGTATCGTCATGTCAAGAAATTGTAGCAAGTTGTTCTTAGGGAATATTTGGATGTTGTGCTTCTTGAAGAATGGGTTACCAAGGATCAAAGAGTTTGCAGATTTGAGGACCAGAAACTTCTCATTAAAGCATTGATTTCCCAATTTGAACGGTACTGATACTTCGGTATCCACGGATACAAGCTGACGGCTGGCCATTTTTACTGTTGAAAATGTTGTATTCTCAATGTGAAGTAATTTTTCGATATCTCTGTTTTGACGCAATTCGTAAAATGTTTGTTTTGGAATTACATTTGCACATGCACCGGTATCGATGAGGGCTTTGAGCGATATTTGAGGTGAGAATCGGAGTTTAACGTTTGAAAGTTTCAATCCATTCATTGGTATTACTGCGTAGAGGTAAAAAATTTTGTTAGATGATTGTGATGATTGTGATTGTTCGGGCTTAAGTGGCTTTTTCAGTTTTTTTGGTTGTTGTAGGGAAAATACTGGTTTCGTTCTGTTTTCCGATTGTTTGCTGCGCATTGTGATGCTTTATGGTTTGGATATCCACACACTTCGCAAAAAGTAGTTGTCGCACGGACGACTGGCATGTAGGGTCCAGTTGGTGTTTGTATGTCTGTACCATGCATCATTAATTGAGTTGTGTGAGAATTTGGGATTTGGGTGGCTGGATTGTGGTAGCGTTGTTGTAGTCTGTTGGGTTGCTGATTGTAATTCCAATAGGGAAATCTATTGGGTCGATTGTAGTTGTTCCCTGGCCACTGACTTCTAAATCTCGGCTGTTGATTCTGGAATCTATTAGGTCCGTAGTTTGAACTGTAGAATGATTGGTAATTTTGGTTGTTATAACCTCCCCTCTGAGTGTTATCAGAACGATAATTTGCTCTGAAGTTTCTTCTGAAATTTCCTCGATAATTTGTTTGTAAATTCCCTGACGTTTGTGCAGTTTGTTGATTTTGGAACTTTGCATTCACATTTCGAGTCGCTGATTCTTGCACCGCTGCGACTGTTTGGTGGTCCCGTGACTGTGATTCTAGCCTTCGATCGAGGTTGGTGAATCTTTTTTCGAGTGCTTGTTGGACTGTTGTGATCTTTGACAGAGCATTGATGAGATTTTCAGATACAGATTCATTTATTTCATTAAATCCGTCTTCTGGATAATCATCTTTCCTGCATAACTCTCGAATTGTTATCTGACGTCTCGAGAGATTACACAAATCATCAATTGGTGTAGCTGTAGTTTGCTCCATCAATTTCGATCGCAGCCAACCTGGCATGGCTTTTATGAACAAACGTTTAACTTGTTCATTTCTATGGTCTGTTACAGCATCGATTCTTTCTTGTCTGTGCGCTGTCTCTCTTGCGAAACGTGCTCCTTCTATCGCTGCGTCTGGTGCTTTTGGATCAAGTGGCGCAACAGCTGGCAAATTTGGTGTAGGGTAAGCACGAATTGCTTTTCGCTGTAGGTTCACAAGGAAATTTTCTGGCGTGTCTTTCTTCGGATCAAATTTTTCAAAGTTCTAGTTTGAGCACTAATTCTTATTGGACCTGTAGATTGCAGAAATGATTCCTTAAAACATCAAGGCTGAGGTTCAAATCTATTCGAGTGGCTTCGGGTAAGTTCTGATGAAACCGTAGAGCGTTATTGCGAAGATGCAATTGCAGAAAATTTGCTTGTTGTGCAGGATCAACTGCTGCGACCGCTGCGTAATTTCGAAATAATTGCTCAAACTGATGAAAGTCTTCTTTTTAACTTCCGCCAAAGGGTTCGACTGTTATCTGAGCGTGTGCCATTTTTGATCAGCTTTCAATGATTACAATTGATGAACGAAGTTTGCTTAGTTTAGGCTATAGAAATTTATTACACAATCAAATTATTCACTTCTCGCACTCTAATTGGTTTGAATATCAGTTAAGAGTGATTTCAAATACCTGATTATCAATTGTCACTTAATGATTGAGTGCCCATCAATTTTTGCTGTTATTAATTTACTGCAATATTTAAAGAAACGACTAACTAAGTTTGAAGAATCCATGAAGTTTCTCCAGACCTGTTGTGGTAGCTCAAATCACACAAACCAAATAGCAGTAGGAGGTAGAAAACACCGATGAGCCCACTTGGCGTCTTGCTAGGGAGTCTGACTTGTTACTTATAGGTTAATTGTCCGTAGTTCTCGTTAGAATCCTGAACAAGGCGCTGAGCGGTTGTCCAATTTGGCTCTTAGGTTGTTTCGGTTACTTGTAGTGCTGATTTGGGAAAGCATTGCGTGGTAGATGTTCTGCTGGTATCAACTTCTGATACTGCCCCAAAGTTTTCTGTTTAGTGGAGCTGCTGGACTTCTAAGTGTGTTCCCGAGTCAATCATCAAGTTGTGCACTTTGAAGGCTGACAAATCTGTGGCAAATGGTTCGAGAAGTAGTGGTGCAGAGTCTCCAATCCTGTCACCATGTAATATAGTGCTTTGCTATGGGTAATATACCATCGATGTGGTGTATTTCATTGCCTGTTATTATGATGGCAAAGGATGCGCTCTGCAGTATCTTCGTACAGAGGGATGCTTGGGCTGACTCTAACTACTTCTTTTCATAAAACTGGGTATAGTGAGTTTGCAATCTTTAATTATGTACTTTAATAACAATACAAATTCTTGCATCTAGCAGAACAACTCTTGGGTGTAAGCGATTTCCGTTCTTCTAAATGTTAGAATAAACAATGTTTGTTTGTTTACATAATTAATGTAAATAATGTAAATAAAAGAGAATTCCTTCACTTTATATAAAAGGTCGAATTCCTTCATATTATGTAAAGGTTATAATTCCTTCACACTATATAGAGGGTAACAAGATTATTACTTCATTAATGGAATTTTATGTTGAACAAATATTACATAACAAAATTTTTATGGTTAACAACTCTTAAATAACAAAAATATTGCGTTAAATAATATGACGTAACTTTCAGGGACGTCACACCTACTTTTACATCAATTTACGCTCTCAGCCGAAATTAGTTCCTCATTCTTAGTACAATATACCCCCCATTGACTAATTATCCACCATTTTTCCAACCAATTGACCGCAGGATTGCATGAAACGTTTTAGGAAGGGGGATCCTGGGTTTTGCCAAAATTATTTGGTAATTTTCTTGGTGTGATGTCATTCTATTGCTTTTGAATGAGTTTTTGATTCAACTATATTCTTCAGAGGCTTTTCTTTTAAATCTCGCCTGATTTGAAAAGAGACCAAGAGACATGAGTTTAGAATTAGACGAACGGGCAATCGCTCCATCCTCCGGTTCGGGCGCTCTTGTTCCTTTCCTCCTCTTTTTTATCGCTTTTTTTCTACTTGGTATTTCCGCTTGCGCTTGTATTTCCGCTAACTGCGCTTGTTCCTTTCTTCTTCTTTTTTATCGTGTTTTTTTGTACTGTGTATTTCAGCTTTTTTCAAATTCCAATACCAATTCTTTCTTTTAGGCCCCCATTACACAAGAGATTTTGCTTATCTTGAAAAATTCAGTTTTTCTTAATAGAAAAAAAATTAGATTAATGTATATTCAAGTATCTTATCATAAGTATTGGTTTATATCAAAAAAATTGCAAAAAACTTGAATTAATTAGATCTCGAAAACTCAAAAAAATGCCTGTTGGCGAGATAGATCACTCAGTTGGCAGCTAGAGGCTTGAAAAACTAGTTTAATTTTGTACAATGAGACTCCTCAGGTGCTTTCCTAAGGACGCAAGCGTTGAACTGTGAATTGTCTCGTAGACAATGTTGAGACGATCATCATTGAACCAAAAATTATTTCTTAGGTTTTTATGGTTTTCTTTGGAGATCCCACATTGTCTCAAAGTGAGCGTAATAATCAGGTCATCGCAACGAACTCCAGACAGACCAACAAAAAAATATTTGCGTTAATGCAGAACGAAAATTCGGCTCTGCTAATGAAACGAATATTTCGTTGCTCAATATATACATGGCGAGCTCAGGCGTTTGTTGTAAAAGGACAAGAACAACGCATGGTAATCACCTACTCCTTGATAGTCGATTTATTTACCAGTCTTGGAGCGTACTCGTTTCCGAATTTGGAAAACTGATTAATAACGCTTTTGAGAATCATTTTTCCTGGAAGATTGACTTAAAGGGCGTTTATCATCAGGTACCACTGAAATAGGAAGATAAGCAGTGCGCGGCTTTTGAAGTTGGGTGATAAAATTACGATTTTAATAGTCTTCCTTTTGGGGTACTTAACGCGGTACCTGCGTTTCAGAGAGTTATGGACAATTTTGTTGCCCGAAAAAAGCTGGAAAAGGCTTTCCCCTACTTTGACGATTGAGGATTCAAAGAGGAGCATGACAGGACCGTTAAAACCTTCCTTTTTGCTGCCGAAAAAGAATTAATCACCTTGAAAATGGACATGGGTAAATTCTGTCTAAGGGCAAAGATCTATTCCAAGCCACATGGTCTCAGTAGGATCTAAGTGGCTGGACCCAGAGAGGCTGAAAGCTCTGAAGGAGTATCCACTTCTAGGCAATTGGAAAACAATTCAATTGGTTTTTTTGCGTATAATGCGAAATGGGTCCCGCAATACTCAAGCAGAATTCAAACGCTCTTAGAAGCTCAAAAGCTAGGAGCGTTTCCGTTGAGTTCCTTGTCATTTCTCTTATCAACGACATCAAGTCGCAGATCAGGGATGCGTGTTTAACCTTGCCCCACGCAAAAACTGTTCATTTACCTGTGGACACCCACGCTTCTGTGTACGCCATTGGTTCATAATTATCCCGAAAAAATTGGACAATAGCGTATTTTTCGCAAATATTATTGCAATGTGGGTGGAATCATTCTGCTGCGGAATAGAAAGCATAAGCCATAATTGAATCTTACAGAAATTTTTCCACTTTACTGAGGCCATTTCCGGTTACTGTGAGGAACAATCAAAAAAGCATCGCATTGATATTTTGATGCAAATATTAAAAAAGATCGAGAGTTTCCTGCGCAAGCGAATCGAATTTGCTGGATATTGCTATAATTTTGAATGCGGACCTGGAAACAAAAAAACAATAGGAGCGAGGATTGCTCACGTAGTGGCTGCGTTATTTTCTCTGCACGATAAATTCGCAAATCCTCGGATGTCTTGATTTTGACACCAAATCAGTTCTAAGATCTTAGCTCACACTCTCGAGGACTTTAACAAGTTATTGCCACATGCGACAATTTTCAATGATTAAAACCCAAATTTTTCAAGCCGAGCCAGCGTGGTCATATTATTAAGGCGTTAAAACAGTTTGACAGGTTATCCATCGATCTAGTTGACCCCAAGATTCCGTCCTTGAAGTCAGGTAACGTCTTTTTGATTACCGTTATGGACAAGTTTTTATCGACTTCGCTTTTCGTTCCCTGTTACGGATATTACCTCAAAAACAACCAAAATGTGCCTCTCGCATTTATTTGATATTTTGTGAACTCAAGGTTTATACACTCTGATCGTGAAGGACAATTAGAGTCATAGGAGTTCAATGTTTTCTGCTCAGAAAGATATATCACCAAATCCCGTACATCGCTGTATCAACTTGAATGTAACGGGCAGAACGAACGTTACAGTGAAGTTATCTGGAAGGCTTTTAGCTGCCTTTTAAATTTCAGGAAATTTTCGAGGAACTACTGGGAAGCTGTTCTTGGGGAGGCACTTTCTTCAATTAGAGAGTTAATTTGTACCAGCACAAATGAAACCCCTCAATGGTGATTTTTGCAATTCCCGCGGAAAGACTATGAAAGTTTCACTGTTCCAGATTGAATGTTTAGAGGAAATACAGCGTACCTGAGAAACTTTATACGAAGCAAATCTGATCCTCTCGTTAAAGTTGTCAAAAAACAACAGTTATTAGTGAGAAATCTGTCCAAGTCCAATATCAAACAAAAAACACATCAAACTCACAGAACGAAACCATTACAGGTGAAGTTTCTGGAGAATGGCGAAATTTCTCTTGGCGAAGCTCCCAAAGGGTACAAAAAAGCGCCAAAAGCGCCCGAAAAAGCTTATAATCTGATGGCACGGCATGAAGTGGAATTGAGAAGACCTGGACGCCTGAGAAATAAAACGACGTATTTAGAAGATTACCTGGGATTTCAAAAGAAGAGGGTTGAATGTAATGATAATTGAGTACTTCGGTTGTATAGTAATCACATGTTCCATAATGGTTTATATTTGTGTTTGTGTTTCATATTTTGAATAAAAGCTTGCAATAAGCTGTGTTTCTTCTGAGCAAAACGACACCTACTTCATCTTTCGAGTTTTGAGGCCTTCCATCTTCAAAAGGTTTACATGACTATTGATTCTTTTTTCCATAAAGCAATTTTTGAATAAGAAGTCTCTCCTCGTTTTCTCGGGTCTCATTTCTTGTGTGTTGAAATGTTTCAGCTTTGTCCTCTTAGATTGTTTATTTCTGGCGAGTGTTCAATTTTCTTTCCCTTGAGTCAGGAGCTTATAATCTTGAACGTATATCGACAGGGGCAGGCCATTCAAAAGCTTAATGTAAAAGAAACCAATTTGTCAAATTAAAATTACTTCCAATACTTAAAACAAACGTTTTCGAACTTTACGTTCATCGTCAGGTTAAAACTGTTTTACAAATTGTTAAAAGATAAACTGAATATGTATTTACATTTGTCTGAGATGACAATTAAAACAATTCTAGGAAACATTCTAAAAAATTCAATCGAAAATTTTTCCTTATGTACAATATTTAGCCTATTTACAACACATATTTACATCTGTTATCAATTTACTTAAAAACATTCCTATTCCGGATTTTTCGATTTTGTCCATGTTCTTGTATTTTTAGGGTTATTCCGAATTTGCCCTAACTATAAGTATCCCTCTTGTGGAGGTTTTGCAAATTTCGTTTTGTCATGCACAAAATGTTTTTTGCCCAATGCATTCACATTTAGTCAAAATTATGATTTGAACTAATATTTTAGCGTGAGTTCCCTCCCCCTATATTCGTCGCGTGTGTTTAATGCCGGCTTCAGCTTGCTGATATATATAGCTTCGATGATCATTAGTTTTTCTACTGACCGACAGGCGTCCAGAATTCTCCATTCAATGTCATTCGTGGCGCCACGACATTCAACTAGATGTTGACCCACCTGTGAATCCTTCTTTTGATGTTCTGTTATCCTTGTGGTAACATGCCGGCTTGTTTGCCCAACATAGATGGATCCGCATCCATTACATTTAATTTCATATACCACGTGGGATTTCAGATCTCTATCAAAGGATGATTTCAGGGTGGGGATTTTTGCTGCTCACATTTACGTTAATGTCAAGAAAAGCCAAACCCCCATCCATGTTCACTTTTTCTAAGGTAAATTGCAGGTTGTTGTGTAATGAATTTGCAAATTTTAAATACTCATCCGGGTCACCACGAACCGTGCAGATAATATCATCCACATACCTTTTAAACAATTTCATCTCCTTATCGTGTCCCACTGTCTGTTGGTTGCTGCAATAAGTACAAATCCGAACCACATCCTGCATGTTGGCGTATTCCTCATTCGATATTTTTTCATTCGATAAAAAATATCGAATGAGGAATACGCCAACATGCAGGATGTGGTTTGGATTTGTACTTATTGCAGCAACCAACAGACAGTGGGACACGATAAGGAGATGAAATTGTTTAAAAGGTATGTGGATGATATTATCTGCACGGTTCGTGGTGACCCGGATGAGTATTTAAAATTTGCAAATTCATTACACAACAACCGGCAATTTACCTTAGAAAAAGTGAACATGGATGGGGGTTTGGCTTTTCTTGACATTAACGTAAATGTGAGCAGCAAAAATCCCCACCCTGAAATCATCCTTTGATAGAGATCTGAAATCCCACGTGGTATATGAAATTAAATGTAATGGATGCGGATCCATCTATGTTGGGCAAACAAGCCGGCATGTTACCACAAGGATAACAGAACATCAAAAGAAGGATTCACAGGTGGGTCAACATCTAGTTGAATGTCGTGGCGCCACGAATGACATTGAATGGAGAATTCTGGACGCCTGTCGGTCAGTAGAAAAACTAATGATCAAAAGCCTAAGTTGCGTTTTGTAGGATTCCTGTTATCCTGAGGTTGACTTGACAGCGTCCCATTTGAACTTCTCCTGGTCTGTCGAAATGTGTTGGAAGGGTCGAGGCAGCTTAGTCTATATTGCACTACTAGGAGAATAAATTGTAAATCTAAATTTATCTACTCTACTCTGCTTCCTATCTTTTTGATGATTTTAGATGATTTGAAGATGACAGTCACCAATTCCCAGTCTGAAAGATCGGTGGGCCGTCCTATGGAATATCGTTTGGTAGCCAATTGGGCCTCGTGTTTTTATGACGTCGAGATGTTACAGAATATCGTACATTTCTTTCCTAGAGATGTCTGGGGTTCAAATAAAATGCACCCACTATGCACTGAGCTGGGGCACAACCGGAAAAGTTTAAACAATCCATACACAAAACCTTAAAAATAACTTGCACCACGACTGCCCCTAAATTCACTTGACAGGAAAGAACTATTTGTTCAATTGATCAGAAGAATTAGACAAAGTATATTGAATAAATCGAGAGTTGTTAACAAGGAAACGGAGTTTTTGAACTTCAGTGAGAGGCTAATTTCTGTCTGAAAAACTGGCGTCAGTAGTTTGCAGTCAACTATGCTTCAACCATTCTGAGTTATGTTACCTAAACGTCTAAAAACGGGAATATGTTGTCTCCTGTTGGACCTATCGGGTCCAGGAATTTAATGATTCCCCAAACTCTATTCGAAGTCAGCAGCTAGGAACTTAATCATCGACAGTTGTGGATTCAGGCTTCGATTCCAGTTTGATGATAGCAGTGAGGACACTGTATGTCCTTTCAAAAGCAGACTGTTTACTAAGTAATTTTGCTATTTGAACGTTTACTTTTGTTTACGAGTGCATGTTTTCTCGGTGGTCAATCAATTGCTCTTTGTTTACGTGTTGATAAAATTAAGCGGTTTAAGCGATAAGTTAATGATTTTGTCTTAGGGTATCATTCGAAATCATATGAATAAACAAAACTTATTTTCGTTTTGTAACAAGTTCCCATGTTCGGTTGTGATAGCTTCATATCAAGTCCCACAGGCCATTAAATTATATAGTCGGCTAATCCCATGTTCGGTTGTGATAATTTCATATCAAGTCCCACGGGCCATTTATTTATAGTCGGCTAAATGGTCGTTCTGCTTAATTTAGCAATAGGGTAAATTGGGTAAGTTGGCATTGGGTAAAATGGCAGGTTGGGTAAGATGGGATTGGATATAATAGCATTGGGTAAAATGGAATTGGGTAAATTGTCCTGACACCAGAAAGAATATCGGGGTTTCTACAAGTGAGCTGGTTTTCGTGCGAGTATGGAAATTAGAGATACCTCGTGGAGGCGGTTTTTTATGTGCGAATTTCATCGAACAGTCAAATCCTAGGACGTTACTGTATGAGCTGTCATCATTTGAAATAAAAACATAATTTAAGTTTGGCAGTGTAAAATTGGCCTTACCTTTCATTGCTAACAGATTCAGTCTATTACCCCGTTTAGAAACGACCACTTCTATATCTGAAAAGCACTGATTATGTAAGTTTTTAACCACTATTCGCGCTAATTGCTCTCAAACAAAGTTTGAAGCAATTATTTTGGTTGCTTGTCTTTCGCATAATTTTTGCTTTACTGATATTGTTCTAGACTGTTCTGGCGCTCGAGTGAATTGGCTTCAAAGAGTTGAATTCGAAAGATATCGAAGCTGTTGAGGGAGCTGTATATAGTAAGCAATTTTGAATTAATGTTGAATCTCTTATTCCCCCATTTATCCATTGCAGCAGGCCGTCTGAGTCCTAAGGTAGCTGCAACCAAAGCCAACGCCTCACCTGTTGTTCGAGAGAAATTTGACCAATCGAAGTGTATTATAGTTGCAGTTTTTGCGTATTCGCAGCCTAAGCTGACGTATTGTATGAACAAAAACTCATTGCAGTTCAGACTAAAGCGAATAGTGGTCTCTTTGCTGTGCTCTTGTTCTAGTACGTGCGAACGCAGATATTTTTTGAACTGTTTCGTTTTCAGTAAAAATGGCCCATCTTCAATGGAGGAAGTTCCGGTTCTTTGAGAAAGATGATCGTGTTGTGTCCGACAGTAGCCTCGTGGAAGCATTAAAACAGATAACCGTGTCTTGTTCCGCAAGTGGGAAAGGATGCATTTGCATTGGTTCTGACGACGGATGTATTCATCTCCTTGATCGAGGATTCGAAAAAACAACCTTTCAAGCATTTTCCGGTGAAGTAATGGGAATGCAGCAGTTGAAGATGACGAATTTGCTTATAGCCAGTGGTCATGAAGCAAACTCTTCGGTCGACATTATTAAAGTGTACAACTTAGACAAAATTGACAACACTGGTCTGCCCGTATGTATGCGGAGCCTGAAAGTGAATCCAAGCAAAGATCCAAACCCTCCCAACAAAATGACATGTTTTTGTGTTCACGAGAATTTGACGTTGTTGGCAGCTGGTTTCTCAGATGGCGCTATTGCCATTTTCAAGGGCGATGTTTCTAAGGAGAACAGTGGGAAGATTAAACTGGTAGAGGTGAGACCAAATGACGAAATTACAAATATAATCTTCAGTCAAACTCAATCAGCTTCTGGTCGGCAGTCTATTGCACTGTACGCAACAACTCTGACCAAAGTTTGGGTTTACGAAATTGACAACAAACATGAATTGGTGCACAAGTTGGAAAATGAGAAGGGATGTTCGCCGAAATGTGCCGTGTTGACAGACACATCTCAAGGAAATCAATTAGGTAATGGGATAAAGAAAATGCTGAGTTTGCTTTCAGAGCAACACTTTCTGGTTTCGGTGGTAAATAAGCTTCGTTGCCTAGTTTACCAAATGAGGGATCATTTCAGTTTGTGACCTCACAAGCTTAGTTGCATATCATTTTCAACCCTCGAGAACACCTGCCGTTTTTTTTGATTTTTTAATGTAGCGGGTACGTGTTCCTTTACTTTGGGGGGGGGGGGGGGTATAAACTTACAAGATACTAAACTAATCGATGAGATAAATCGAAAGTGAATAGTGTCCCCCTCCCAGAAATAGACTGCATCGTCATTTTAGACAGGTAATTGTCTAACTTCGAGTATTATGCTCCCAACCAACAACGTAGAACATTCAGAATTGTAAATAAAAATGTTGAATAGATTTTTCCAACTACTCAGCTTATGTCATCGTTCTCAACTTTCAAAATATGTACTCCAACTTTGTGCGCATCTATTCTGTTTTGACCCCATTTTTGGGATATCAATTGCAGATGTAGTTTACTAACAAGGGAATGTCAACATTTTCTTTAATTTCATTCTCTTTAAAACTTTTTATTGTAATGGCTAACTTCGGTGTTTACATGTTTTGGGGGTCATGCAAATTACGATCTTTTAACATGAGGGTCATAGAACGAGGGCGAGGGAAGAGAATAGGCAACTTTTGCATTTGCGAACTGTTCATACTGGAACCTTGCAGGACATTTTTCATTATACTGTTTTAGTGACGGGAATTCCGGAAGCTCTATACTTTTACGGGATGGACGGCAAAGGACAATGCCTCGCTTTCGAAGGTGAAAAGACAAACTTGGTCTGGCACAAAAACTACCTTATCACTGTGACGAAAGACAACTTGGGTCCCATCATGGGTGGCAAAGAGTTCGCTCGTCCTGCTCTAACTCCTGTCCGATCTATGTTCACTGTTAACGTCTACGATACGGCTAACAAGTACATAGCGTTCTCTGTAAAGATGACAGGAATTAAAAGTGTTGTATGTGAATGGGGTTCAATCTTCATAATTGGTGTCAATAATTCGATTAGTCAGTTGCGCGAGTTGGACACTCAGAAGAAATTGGACATCTTGTTCAGCAAGAATCAGTTTGACATGGCAATCAGCTTAGCCAAAACGCAACAGTATGATAAAGAGGGCCTGACTGATATTTTCATGTTAGTATGTTTAATTGCTCTCAAACAAAGTTTATAGCCGTTATATTAGTCATGTGGTCCCTTTTTATGTAATTTTTCGCTTGACCGATTTTTTGTCTGACCCATTTGACTTTTCGTCCTCATAAACGGTATAAACAGGTAGCGCTCAGAGGGCCGTAAGCTCTCTTAGAGCCCTTCAGCTCACTAGTCTCCAAGTATGCGATTCACAAAAGTTTGACCCACCGGCTATAAGGAACCCCTCTCGCCAAGCTCTTAAGGGCGGGAGTCATGGTGTTAAGGGTGATTCTTAGAGTTTGACCATATCCCCCCCCCCACTTAGTCACTCCCTCCACTCAACTTCATTGCACCCGTAACTTCGAACATTTGCCCCCACCCGCGCTCACACCCCTGCCTTCATGCTGACCTTACCCCCCCCCCCCCCATTAAGCTAAAGCTAGCCTCCTTAAGCCCAGCAGCTAGCTGCTGACAAAATCAATTGCTCGCCAGTCGTTTGAGATTCGCCCGACGTTAGTCGGTTATGTTTTTAGTGTTAATTTTGAGCGCGGAATTATGATTCAGATGTTCAATGTTGAATATTGAGATCGTTCCTTGATTGCTGGTTTTAAAATCTTGTTCGTTCATGGGCTTTCACGGGTGTTTTCTGTTTGTGCCCCCAGTACATGCATCCCCCGATACAGAGCACGTGCCATTACATAGTAAATCATTATGCAAAAATATGGCTCGAGCGTCTGGGGGTTGCAAACAATATGCGCCCACTAAGCTGGGGGGGGGGGGCACAAACGGAAAAGATCCGCTTTCACATTTGACACCGGTATTGGTTTGGCAGATAATTAATTTCTCTTGAATGAAGTTCATTGCAATTTATGCAATTTTTTTTTGCTTGACCATTTTGTGTTTTTCTTCTAGAACATTCTTTGACTTCTCAAGTAAATTTTTCACGCTTTCGTTCTTCATTTTTGAGTGATATCTATTGCTCTCACTCTAAAGTAAAGCTGGTTGCTAATATAAAGTCGGTTGCAGCCAAGCAAAGACGAGGGCCTGATAGCCGAGTGGGTAGTGCATCAGGTTATGGATCGGGAGGTCAGAGGTTCGAATCCTGGCGGGTCAAATGTTTTTCCACCCGCCTGTCGTTCGAGAGCAATTCTTCCGACATTACTGGGTTTATGATTTTTACTTGCACTGAATTAAAATTGAAGCTATCATTATAGTCGTGTGTGTGGCATTTTGCCTGACCTTTTTTGACTTCTCGATTGACTTTGAAGTCCTCCACTTGATTTTGGCGTTATCCAAATTGCTCTGATTCACAACTTTAGGCGAAAGCAGAATTTAAATCGGGGCAGTTTTTACGATGCTAAGAGGTATTATGGTTTTCTGTTTTTTAATTTTTCTCAAACGAAGTTTGTAGCAATAAAATTCACCATGTGGTTTTTATGCGATTTTTCGCCTGGCCGATTCTTGGTCTGAACCTTCTGACTTTTCGTCCTCAAAAACGCGATAAACAGGTTGCGCTCGGAGGGTAATAAGTTCTCTCATAGCCTTAAGGCTTACTAGATGCTAAGTATATGATTCTCCGAGACATAAATTCACGGTTGTTAGAGTTTGACCCCCCTCCCGCACAACCACTTCACGGTCCCACCTCTCCCATTCCCTGCCCCTTCACATCGTTTCGCCCGAAACGCAGCGCATCAACATGATTCACAACTTGCTCTGATTCACAACTTTAGGCGACAGCAGAATTTAAATCGGGGCAGTTTTTACGATGCTAAGAGGTATTATGGTTTTCTGTTTTTTAATTTTTCTCAAACGAAGTTTGTAGCAATAAAATTCACCATGTGGTTTTTATGCGATTTTTCGCCTGGCCGATTCTTGGTCTGAACCTTCTGACTTTTCGTCCTCAAAAACGCGATAAACAGGTTGCGCTCGGAGGGTAATAAGTTCTCTCATAGCCTTAAGGCTTACTAGATGCTAAGTATATGATTCTCCGAGACATAAATTCACGGTTGTTAGAGTTTGACCCCCCTCCCGCACCACCACTTCACGGTCCCACCTCTCCCATTCCCTGCCCCTTCACATCGTTTCGCCCGAAACGCAGCGCATCAACATGTGCGATCCTAATGTTTCTAGAGAAAAAGAGTTTAGGATGTTGCAACCCAAAGAGAATTTTGTCAAAAAACAGTTTCAAATTTGGAATATTTGTTTCTTTTGAACAGAAAATAACTTTTACACGGCCTGTTGCTACGTGTTCTCTAATAAGCTCGTTTTTTTGTAAACCCTTTGGTAAAGTGATCGCTTGTCGCTCGAGAGAATCTCGTCGAACGCTAATCCGTTATTATCTGTTTTGTTTTTAGGCAGTACGGAGATTACTTGTATCAGCGGGGAGATTTTGATGGCTCAGTCCAACAGTACATAAAAACGATTGATAGACTTGAGCCGAGTTATGTCATCCGGAAGTTCTTGGATGCACACCGAATCCACAACTTAACCACATACTTGCAGCAACTCCACAACGAGAAGAAAGCAAAAGCTGAGCACACCACTTTGCTTTTGAATTGCTACACTAAGTTGAAGGATACGGCACAATTGAACAGTTTCATCGAATCAAAAGACGAGAAAAGTTTCGATGTACATACTGCTATCAAGGTATGTAGGGAGGCACAGTATTACGATCACGCGTTGAAATTGGCCAGAATGAAAAAGGAGCATCAATGGTATCTGCGAATCTTGCTGGAAGATCTGAAGAAATACGAAGAGGCCTTGACGTACCTGAGTGATAAAGATTTTGAAGTTGTCCGCGACAACTTGATGGACTACGGAAAGATCCTGGTGGACGCTTTGCCCAAACGGACTACAGAGTTGCTGAAAACCCTCTGCACAAATTTCGGGACTGACGAGTATACAGGAAAGCCTCTGCGAGCAGAGCCGATTGATTACATAAAACTATATGCTATGCAGCCGGACTATCTAGTGGACTTTTTGGAGTTTATGACACAAAATGTGCCAAATTTGAGTCCGACGGTTTACAATACGTTGCTAGAGCTCTACCTGAAACAATACACCGACTCTGTGTTGTCGGAATCGGAAGCAGCAACGAACGCAGACAAATTGGCCCGTAAATCTACACAAGTGGAAAGCAAAGCCATGTCACTTTTGAGGGACTCAAAAGCACCTTATGACATGGATCACGCGTTGATTTTGTGCCAAATGCATGACTTCCGAGAGGGAATTCTGTATATGTACGAAAAGGCACACTTGTATAAACATATCGTGAAGTACCACATGGACCATTTGGAATTTGACAAAGTGATCGAAATGTGCAAAGCTCACGGGGATAAGGAACCAAGTCTCTGGCGCGATGCTCTGGTCTTCTTTGGTAAAAACGAGGAATCAGACGGAATGGGCGAAAATCTGAAGTTCGTCCTGAAAGTCATCGAAGAGCGTGAGCTCCTGACACCTCTGCTAGTTGTTCAAAGCCTTGCCCAGAATACAAATGTGAAAGTGGGAGTGTTAAAAGAATATCTTACCAGAAAGTTTAATCAGGAGTCAACGCTAATCGAAGACGAAGAAGCACAAATATCCAAATTGAAAGTGGAAATTGAGAATGCAAAGCAGAGAATTGACAGCGTGAAAACAAAACCGACCCAATTCCCTGAAAAGAGCAAATGCTCAACGTGTGCCCAGGACCTGTACAACCCGACTGTCCATTTTTACTGCAAGCATTCTTACCATCAGCATTGCTTCGAGTCTTACTCGGATAACGATCAGTGTCCTCTGTGTGTGGCGAATAATCAAAGATTCAACGAACAGTGGCTGTCTGTGAGTAACCGATCTCAGCTTCAAGAGGAATTTCATCTCAAATTGTCAAATACTTCCTCTGATGGCTTCTCTCTTGTATCTCAATATTTTGGGTTCGGGGTATTTAATGATCAGAAGTGATATTTAAATGATTTGAATTATAATTAAAGGTGCTTAACTTGATTCAGTATCTCTAAGATGCTTTCTGATTCATGGACTGAATTGCTGCAACTCATGTGTTGACCCAAGTAAAAAGTGTAGTTAGACAGAAATTAAAAACTAAAAAATAAATTATTTAGTTATGATTCCTAATTTTTCATCTAAGTATGATGCGTTACCTTATATTTATCGATATTCAAAATTTAATAAAACAGAATTTATCGTTTACTATCTTGTACTAACTGATGGGTTGGTTCTACACGTCCTAAAGCTGTCTTAATCAAACATAACAGGCTTGGGAATTTAGTTTTGTCTATCATTTTTTAGGAATAGTGTAATTCATATCGGTACCACAGGGTAAATTTAGCAGCACTTATTCAAAGCTGAAATTCGTGATGCAGAGTTTTTTTTCGAAAACGCACTGAAGTCAACTTAGAAACGTGAAAACGACGAAAACAAATGGTTTTACTTGAAGAGATAAATAGACGTATTTGGTTATTAGTCAAGCACCCATCTTTTTGTCTTCAGCGTATTAAAGGCAACTTTTAGTTGGCCTTGTTTATGAAACCTGGTCTTAGTTATATTGCTACTTAGGACTATGTAAAACGAACTAAAGGATTTTTATAAAAAGTGCCGTTTGGTCTTTCATTACGTAATGAGAGAAATGTATTGAGATCAAAATGTTTTTCAGATGGTTTAATAATGCCAAGTTGGTATTACGAAAAGAGTGATTTGGCAAAGACTCCTTCGATCAGAAATGGACTGAGTCTTCTACAAGAGAGGACCTTCCGAAAAGAGGGAGCGAGCTACATCATGGAATTAGGAAACTACCTCCAATTGCACTACGTAACCTGTGCAACCGCTTGCACCTTTTTTCACCGATTCTACATGTTTCACTCTTTCAGTGAGTACCCGAGATACCTCACAGCTACTGCGTGTTTGTTCTTGGCAGGAAAAGTTGAAGAAACCCCCAAAAAGTGGAAGGTCGTTTGGAAAGCAGCAACTGAGATTTTAAAGCAAGATCAACTTGTTGGTTTTGAAGGTTTCGATCATAAATTATTAACTTATGAACGTATATTATTACAAGCTATTCAGTTTGATTTAATAGTTGAGCACCCTCATCAGTATATTACAAAATATGCCAAGACTTTGAAAGGGTCGAAAGAAAAGGTGGAAAAACTAGTGCAAATCGCGTGGAATTTTGCTAATGATAGTTTACGAACAACTTTATGCCTTGAATGGGAGCCTCCAATAATCGCCATCGCTTTTCTGCAGTTAGCGGGCAAGTTCAATAACGTTGATTTGAACGCGATGCAGGGCGTAAGTGATCGGAAAAATTGGTGGTATCTCATTTTTGACGACCTTAGCGAGGACCTCTTGGAAGATATCTGCCACCAAGTATTAGACTTGTACAATGACAGCAAATCAGGAAGCAAATTGAAACAAGATGTAAAGAAAAAACGCCATTCCAGCAAAATTTCCGCCTCTTCTCTTTCTCAAACGGCAAGTGGAGCGAAAACGAGTTCTCACAATGGTTCAGATTCGAAAAGCCACGATGATGGTTCGCGAAAAAAGAGCCGTCATTCGAAGCACTCAAGCAGTTCGACAATAAGTTCTCAAGCATCGTCTACTCCGAATGTTAAGCAGGTCCCATCTCAGTTATTGGCTCCTAAAACAGAGGCTTTAACATCATCGAGTCAAACCGGAACACCTAATGTGGTTCCAACTCAACAGCCGACTGTCTATTTTGCAGCCACGCCAGCTACATCATCGCAAAGTGGAGGTCAAACGGTTATCGTTTACTGCCAACCTGGAGGTACAACTGGTTATCAGTTACCAACGGGGGTCAATTCTGTATTTACAATGCCAAAAATGCCTACGAATGACTCATCGAAGCCAGAAAGCGCCAACAACTTCGGGGCTAACGGTGGCAACCAAGTTTTGAACGGATACCCTAACATGTTTTATCAAATGCCTTCGAACGTGCAAATGACTCAACAAACGCAACCTCAGCAGTCGAACATGCAAAGTAGCCAGATGTCGAGCAATTCGCCCGGGTATGTTCAAAGCTCTAATAGTATGAACTCAAATTCTCAACATGCTTTTGTGCATCAGAATGCAGGAACATTCAATCAAGGTGCTTCGCCCAATCCTATGATGATGGCTATGAACCACTTCAACCTGCAGCATTCGTTGTTTTCTCATCAATCGCAAACGCCTCAGCAACCTCAACATCAGATGACTAATTCCCCGTACACGGTTCCCGTTCCCAACAAACAGCAAAATCATAACGGATCCGTTACCCCTTCAGCTAACAGTGGATCTCCGAACCCAGCTCCTCCGCCCTTCTCGAGGAGTAACCACATGTTCCAAAACCACTCGAGCTCTGTTGGTCCTGGCGATAAACTGGGAACCAATTCCTATCACCATCATTCAAATCACCCACCTCACAGTAGCGAGAGCGGGGGAGGTGGTGGTGGTGGTGGCGGAAGGTATCTTAACAACAACAATAACAATAACTATCATCACTCCTCTTCAAATCACTCCAGAGACTCTATCGGGTCGCATCATTCAGGAGCTCACGGGGGTTCAAGATCGGGGTCCAAACATTCAGCTGACCATCATCATAACCACCACAACAATCACCACCACAGCAACTGGAGCAGCAAGGCTGGAACAGCTTCCGCCCATTCTGCAAGGTGGAATAAATGAACTAATGCGTTTCATTAGACTCCTCTTTTTGGAACCCAAATTTGTTACTATGTCAAATTGCAGTCTTTTGTCGCTTGTGGGAGTTAGAATGGGTTTAAGGCTCTTTTCCCAGAACCAGTTTTTTTTGGGCCACTGTAATTCTGTGAATGAGTTTTAGCTCATATAAGGAAAAGAGTTTTAGTTGTTGCTTAAGTTTAAATTTAGACACAATGCTAATTGTATTGTCTGATTTGTGAGTTGTTTTGAGCTCCCGACGTCGACATTTTTGAATGGTGCTTCTCTCGTTGTTTATTTTGTTTCAGTTTTGGGCTCGAGAGGACTCTGTCCTTCCCATAGTAAAAATGAATTGAGACCATATAAATGGTTAAGAATCAAACTACTACCAATGTTGATCAGATCAAGTGTAAACAATTTAATTTTCTCGCAATTTTTTTTATTGAAGCCAGAGAGACAGTGGTTACATGAAAATTTACCCAATTCCGTTTTACCCAATGCCATTTCACCCAATGCTCTTTGATCTTTTCGTTCGTTTATCAGATGTTCGGTTGTGATATTTTCATATCAAGTCCTACGGCCCATTTAATTATTTAGTCGGCTAAATAGTCGTTCTGGTAATTTTAACAATAGGGTAAGCATTGGGCAAAATGGCAGGTTGGGAAAATGGCATTGGGTAAAAAGGAATTGGGTAAGTTGTCTTGACACCGAGACAGTAGTTCAGTGCCTGAGCATCCAATATTAAAAGAGCATCGACATCTGTGTGTTTTTTGCTGTATTATTTTATAGAAGTTTTGCAATTATTTACAAGTTGGACAGTTAATTTTTTCTAGGGTATTATGACAGGTATGCATTTAGGTGAAATATTAACTTCTAATAAAAATATTTAAGTAAAGAATATTACCAGTAAAAATATTAACTACCAATAAAGTAAGATGACCCAGGAGTTGCAAACATCAGTTTCATCAAGTGTTTCACATTTACTTTTGAACGTTGTCTTCGCAGAAGTGAAAATTGATATCAGGAAAATACAGGAGATGTATTAATTAACGGCAACAAAACTACAGAGGTTTTGAACTTAATGTCTTAGAAAATTCGTTATTAGTAATTAGCTGCTACTCAAGATATGAAATTATCAGTTCAATTCTTGGTGCATTTTCAAGATAAGATGGTAGCAAATAAATTGTAATTTTTTTTATCGATATAAGGAAAATTTTTGAATTGTTCAATGTAAGAGAAGAAAATGCTTTCTGAAAACGGTTTCCTTGTGAAAGTAAGCTATTGCAGCATTTTTTGGAAAAACGATGCAGAACAATTTAATGTTGTAGTTTCCTTGAAAAAAAAAAACAATTGCATTCCGAATGTGTGCATTTACATTTTCAATGTTAAAAAACTCCGTAGTGTATATTAGTTGTCTCTCTAATTAATTGATTTAATTAATTTTTGTACTTTAGTAGAATGCCATTGTTAGCAGAAAACCTCAAGCACACGAGAAGAAACTCTTTTTAGCAGGGCTGATGGTGAACCCGTTGTACCATTGAGTTAGCAATGTTCAGTCTTTATCCGTTATTTTTGTTCAATTTGCTTTCAGTTGATTGTTTTAAGAGTATCAATGAATCTACAGCGCTCAATATGGAAAACAGACTTTTGGATTTTATGTTTTAAACACTTTTACGCAGGTCCATTTTGGCTGTTAAGTTAAAAGAAAGGAGTTTTTTTTATCGACAATAGCTGTTCCAGCCTTTTCGTTCAAAAGCATTAGTTTTGCCAACATTTTTTCTAAGTCGATACTGCACAGTGTGGAATTGTACTGTGAGATACTTGTTTTTGAGTTTTGATTTTGGAAGTAGGGTTAGAAGAAGATAGGTATGTTATAATACAAATTTTACTCCTAAAAGTTTTTTATCTTGGTCCTTTTGGTTCTCAAAATTAAAATTATTTTCTCGTTCATTAAAGCTCAAGAACAAACTTATTTCGTTAATAATTGTCATATTGCGGCGTTCAACTGATGGCCTGCACAGTTATGGTCGATACATTCAACTGTGACGTTGTGACATCCCGGTTGCGGAAAGAAACCCCCACGGAAAAAAACCCCCACTTCGTTTTAGGTAGGAAATAAACCCCCACGGAAATAAACCCCCAAGGAAAAAAAACCCACTTCGTTTTAGATAGGAAATAAACCCCCACGGAAATAAACCCCCACTTTACTATTAAAGAGCTGCGCATTTAGCGCGTTTGGCCATGCCTCGCGGGCCATGGCCATGCCTCAGCGGCCCTTAGGACTTGATATGAAACTATCACAACCGAACACATTATGACGACCGAAATTTTAAAATGGGGGTTTATTTCCGTGGGGGTTTATTTCGGCTAAGTTGATTTCTGCTAAGTTAATTTCTAAGTTAATAGGGGTACTTAATACAAGCGACTGAACGGAGGTGTGGTAGTGGTAAGAACTGAAATTATAATTTTACTGCGTGTAATATTTTTCCATTTTCTATTTTTATAAACCAATCAAACGCTAAAGCGTGATAGACGTTTTTATTTACAAAAAGAAACATGAGAAATTTAGCAAGAAAAAGTTGAACATTCAAATAGATGTATCAGTTTATGAAAAATACAAACGTCGGTATCACTTGAGGTCAGACGAATCTTGTGGCAATTATATTGCTCCTCTTGGTCGGTTTATGCAATTTATCGTAATTCAAATTTTTCGTCTGATCGATTTTTGTCTGGTCAACTAATTTGGGTGACACCGAGTTTAGAAACAATACGAAGCATTAAAAGCGGAAGGTTTAAAGTTGCTTAACCACCCCCCCCCCCGCACTGCACACCCACACATTGAAACTCACAAACTCACAAAATCTACATTCTAGCCGTAAATTCAAGGTGTGCAGCCCAAATGTAGGGAGTTCAGATAACAGCCTCAGAGTTTTTTTTAGAGTTTTTATGGCGCAGCCCTTCACTTTCAATTCCTTGCTTCCCTTCACCTATTGAAGAGAGGCTTTCTAAGTTTAAGCTAGCAACCGCCAAAGACAACGCCTTGCAAGTCGTTATAAAGGAATTAACCAATTGCTAGTCGGTATGTTATAAAGTTTTTATGATGAAAAAAGGTTTATTTCTATGCCGGTATTATTGCCTTTTCTATACCTTTTTTTCAGCACTATCACAAATAAAGTACAAATAAGTTTTTGACAGTAATAACTGAATAATCTCACCAATATTGATTCAGGTTTTTGTTCCGCCAAAAATTGACTTTGCAGTTTTGCTTGTATCTCTTTCTGTTTTGGCTTATTTTTGAGGGCGAGTTGTGAAAATAGCTAAAATTGGCTATATTTTTGCGTCGGAACATTTACTTCAAAACCAAATTATATAAAAACAATCTGCTTTAGTTTGTATGAAATTACATTCAGCAATGGTTGATTTGTTGAAAAACTGATGTTTTGTTTTTGGCCTAGGTGTTGCGAAAAAATCAAGAGTTTTATTTTGAAAATTTTGTGCTCAAGTCCATTGACAGACCAAAATTTCCAGACACCTCTCTGCACCATTTGATTGAAGTATTTAGTTCGAGAGCAAATACAATGGCCAATCTTTCGTCGGTGAAAAAAATGTATGATAAGCGCTTCTTTTTTCGCAATGATTTGCAAACAAGAAGAGTGCGCGTTGTTCAAGCTTAAAAATAGTGGTTTGTAGCATTTGTATCATAAAAGACAACACAGGAGTCTCAGAAAGGGCGCTACGTGGTCAAATACGTATGATGATGACTTCGTTTTATGCATAAACATGGGTTGCCCGTAAAATTTGTAAGTTGGTCTCAAACTATGTATGAAGTAGCTATTAAAAAAGTATGTCTACTTTATGCAAATTATTTGCAGAAGTTTTCAACTACGTTTTCCCGCTTGATTCGGTGATTTGACGGTGTCCTGTTTTTTCACCCCTATTCTTTTAACCCCCTATATTTTAACCCCAATTTTTTAACCCCTATATCATTTAACCCCTATATTATTCCACCCCGATTTAAGCTTCCTATAATTAAGGATAGTTAAGCCTCAATCAGTTCTATTTATTTTAATTAATGGAGATTAAAATCGGGGTGAAGTGACTGAGGTGTGAACATACTTTTCGCACTTCAATCATTTCATCTCGGTTTTAATCTGTAAATTGATGGATCATAATTGTCAGGCACATAGAGCTAACGACTCAATATTTTAAAGCAAAACTATAACAATTAGCAAATTAGTTATCTCATCTAGTCCTGAATGGGGGAATTATAAGCAATTGAAAACTGGATAGAACTCAAGAACGTTTCTTGTTTCGTTGCATTTTGAATTCTGCCGACTTTGAGTTTACTATTTCTTCCAAAAACAAAGAAATATTGGTTGTAGAAGGCCATGAATTTTATGTTAAAAAAATAAATAAGTTTACCACTGCCTGGAATTGCTCGAAATATTAAAGCTTTAAGTGCCGCGTTTCGGCTTTTGCACAAGATGACCAACTTATTCACGTAAACGGTGAGCACAATCATAATTGGAAAGCCGGCCACACGAAAAGTTATAAAAGAGATCAAAGCCCTGAGTGAAAACCTAACGCCCGCAGCAGCCGTAGCTTCTGCAATTTTACCAGTAACTGACATTCTTTTGACCCAATATGCGTTGCCGTCAAAACCAAATTGAATACAAACCTCGCAGCGTTTGAGAAAGAATATACAAAGTGTCAATTAATGAACCATCGGACCGGCGTTTTGATATACCCGATATGTTTCAAGAGTTTTGTGGTATGACACTTTTTGACTGCCTCATCGGGGCAAAAATTCCGAAAGAGGAAGTATGAAATTTGAAAGGGAAAGTGCAAAACTTGATGCAGAACTACAGGGATGAAACTGATATTCCTTTTTTCAGGGCTATTGCCAGTTTGACTTAGTTGTGTTTGTATTGTGTATAATATTGTGTTTATGTTTTCATGTTAATTTAAATTTGAAATCCATCTTATTATTTTTGAGTTGTCGCCCTCCTTGCGTCCTCACGGAGTTACGTCGAAGCCTCATCGTTACTCATTCGGGAATTTGATCCCGCGCTTTAACCCTATGATGTGACCCCTAATTGGGAACAGTTTTGCAACATTTAGATATGAAGCTTGCACAGCTGCTAGCAAAAATATCAATCTGGATGTCACTGAAAATTCTGTTAAACACACGATTGAATTTTGTTTTGAATTGCTTTTTTATGCCTGCTCAGAAAGTAGGTTTTAAAATTTTGCTTAAAGCATTCCATTTGAAAAGTAACGGTTCTCCCGTCTTCTAGACTAGGACAGTTTTTGAACTTTTTTGATTCAAATCAAAGTGCAACTTAAAAGAGGTCACACTTGTCAAGTGTTATTTTTCGATCGGATTGTTCTAAGAAACTTTCTCGTCATTATTCTTTGATTTCAAACAATTGCAAGCTGTTCAATGCCGCAGTCTTGAAGGTCAGTAGTTTTGTGTTATTTAAGTCCTTTGAACTTTAGCTTTGCTAATTGTTCTTTTGGATGCCAAAATAGATAAAAGATTTCGGTGTTAAACCGATTTCGGGTTGATAAATTGCGGGGTTAAATGACTAAGGGGTGATTATATACGGCGTTAATATATAGGGGGTTAAATAAAGCGGGGTGAAAAGCAGTAGAACCGATTTGACCGTTTGTCTTGGGAAACGAGCTTGGTAAACGCTGGCGGCATTAAGGCTCACTACAACTCTACTAGAGCTATTATCTAGTTTCTGAAGGGTGATCATATCCCCTTCCTTATGCCACTGCTCTGAATCTAGCCTTCTCATGCTTAACCGAGCTATAATCAAAAGCCAAACCCTTGCTTGTCATTTAAGTTTTATTTGTATCATGTGTTCAAAACTTATCACAGTAAATAATACGAGTTTGTGGTATTTTTATTAGGTTTCCAGTCAAAACATATGGAGCTCTCTGAAACTTTCTCGCAGTGGTTAACCCGCACAGCGAGCAATGCATACATTATAAACGATAATCTACGTACATCTAAGAGTTTTCTCTAGGAAACATGAGAGCAACTTTTTTAGTTGTCGCTTCAAAATTACCCACAAAATATTAATTGGGAGCAGAAACTGCTATATGCTGCCCATTGTTTGATGGAAATCTTTGTCTTTGGCATAGGAATATTTTGTTATTGTAAGGTCCAAAATGCTTTTTCTCCAAAGTTTCCAGATAACCCAAACAGTGTGCGCACTGTTACTAAATAAATCAATGCGCACTGTTACTAATGTGCTCTCGCACATTGTTTGTAGCAATAATAGACTAATATAATGGTTACAAACACTGGTCTTTTTTTGCCATTTTTTTTGCTTTAACAATTTTTCGTCCGACCCTTTTTGCTTCTCATCGGCAAAAAGGAGATGAACTGGTAACGTCCGGAGGGCATAAAGTGGCTGAGCAATTCTTTTACAGCCTTTCTGGTCTGAAAGTACGCGATTCACCGAAACTGTTTTGAGGAGACAATTTCACGGTGTGATGGTGGTACTTTATCTCAAAAGTTAGAGCCCCCTTTATTCACTTCTCCCCCGAACACCCTCTCCCTCGCCACCCCCACCCCCACCCCCCCCCCCTTCACCACCACCACCACCACCACCAACTAAAGAACTGCTCGGGTGTAATTTTGGAAAATACGTCATTGCAGGGCTTAAAAATTTTTGGCACAAAGCAATTGGTATTTTTGTCTGCAAGATGTGCGTTTGATCGTGATTTGAAAACGTGTGTTTTTTCCACTAAATTCTGATACTTCCTAATTCGTAACCTAACAACTTTGCGAACAGTTAAAAAACAAAGATTTAACACATTTTTTGAAAGCTCAGAAAATGTTAGTGAGATCTATTCCAAATGTAAGCTTCCTCACAACTTAGCACAATTCATCCTTTAAGACGAGACTGTTGATCATGGTTATGTATTCAGAACAACATAAGCAACTAGTGTAAAAAAGTTTGTATTGTAAATAAAGATCAATAAGAGATTTACGGAAGAGAAATAATACGCTCAAGTGAACTTGAAATCTTTCCATGATAAGCTGCCATAGGTTTTCCCAGGGTTCTCCATGAAAAAAGATTGATAATTATCTACGATTTTTTTTGCTTTTCAGCTCGAAAGCTGGAAAGTTGCAATTGAGATTTTTGTGCAAAATCAGACACCTTTTTATAACACTTCTTTCATTTGTTTTGAATGAAATTTATCTGTGTCAAATTTTCCGTGTCAAATAATCTTGGTCTACAAATTTTTCAGAGCCGGCACTAAAATAATGGCATGTACAGGGCATTAAACAGAATGTTTTAAAATGATATTCATAAATGAAATTTTATTCCGAATAAACATATTGCTATCTAAAAAATTGATTACAACTTCAATGCTCTTAGAATAGTTGATGATGTACTTGAACTTGGTCTTTAGAGTTGTTTTCTGGGGTCCGCCGATCCCAATCGTAGCTGTTCACAGTACCCAGGGCATCCTTTCGAAAGGGAACAGATGGAGGGTACTTGAAGTAGTGAGTCATCGACGGATAGAACTCGATCTGTGTCGTAAAAGATGGACTCTCCGGGAGGCATGTACAATTCGACCATTACTCTGTCCAAAGGATTGTCGGCAATGGTTTCATAGTAGAAGTTGGGCTAGAAACGAATATTGAAATTGAGCTAGAAGTACATTCAGGTCACATGACCTCTAGAGCTCTAAAAAGGTTACTGAAACGCATTGCAATGGACTGCTATACCTTCTATATAACTACCTATACAAATTATCAACGAAAGCTAGAGGATGGTCTGTTCACGTCGGGTTATGAAAACTAAACTATTTTCACTTGGGAGGGTTAGTGCCAATTGTAGAAAGACATAAAGTCGGACATATTTCAGCGCTATTTGATGTTTGAATACTGTTATGTATACAGATCAAACGAATATTGGCCGACGAGAGAAAAATGCCAATTTTTAACCTATAGTTTATTAAGCTACCGGAGGAATAATCTGATTGGTCAAGATTGTCTAACCATTACAAATGTTATGCAGTCTGGTTATTGGTGCATATTATCATTTTTTGATTTTCGCAACAATCGCCTATCGAACAAATCGGGAATCGCCTCCAATTCGAATTAGAACTGGGTTTTGCGGAACTATGCGTAGCTCAGAATGTTTCAACATGCGTCTCAAATTTGTCAACAATTTTTGTTCTGAGAGGAAAAGTTTCTGCTATCAGATTTTGCGTCCTAAATTGTAGCAGTTTTTCTGGAGAGTCACTTTGGGTGCAATTTTCTTTAATAAAAAAAAAGCGAAAAACATTTTTTAATTTAATTTCAGCAGATAAAAACATTCAAACATTGTCAACTATTTCACAGTACAGGAGAGATTTTCACAATTTTGAAGTGCAGCAAGAGCAATCAGTTGCAGAACAAAAATTTGGTTTATATAAACACTGAAAGTATCTGCGAAAAAAATTTATTAAGATCAGTTTACATGAATTAAAAGACTAGATTTGATCTTAATGATTTAATCAAGAACTTAACAGGAAACAAAAAAGTTGAAATCAAACTTAAAAACAGTTTTGCTTCTAATTGTTTATAATTAAATAAATCACTGGGAATTTTTGAAGACTTTACCAATCAATTTTACTCGAATTGCACTCTAAAAGTTTTCTAACAAGTTCTCCCCAAATAAAAAAGGTAATCTAGAATACGGATTTTGGAAACAACATTTTAAAATTGAAAGTTATTATAAAACTCTCTAACTGAAATACAAACAATTTCTGTGCATCAAGTAATTGACAATAACTTGATGCACGGAAAATAAACTTGTAATTTGATAACTCACTCCGTTTTTGGATCAATTCTATGAAATGTATGATTTGAAAACAACCGTAAATCAGTTGAGAAGAACGGAGTTCGCTTGAAGGAGATAACTTTTTTCATCCTTTTTTTTATATAGACTTTTTTTTGTTCTTGTAGTTAAGAATTGTTTATTCATAATGATATTAGCTTGCTTTAAGTCCAATTGCACCCTAAATAATCAGGAATCAATATGACTAGTGTATCCCAATAATTTAGACGGAAGATTTTTTAAATTTCATTATGTAAAACCTTAGGTGAACATCTTATTTGATGAGAAAACGTTAAATGCATCGAAACATTTGTATTGAATCAAAATACTAATCAATGTTTCACAAGATATTGATCAATGCAAGCAATAAATTCATATCAAAACTCTAAGGCAAAGAGAAAATTTATTTTCTTGCCTGAAGCGGTAGCGTTTTTTTATTTTTTGTTCCTTTTTTCTCAGAAAACTTACTGTATTTTTTTAAAAAAAAAATCGAAGGTAGACTCTGTAAAACTAAGTGTCCAAGTGCTGCGTAAATTTGTTTCTTTTTCGACCTCTATAGAAAGTTTAGAAAGTTTTTATAATTTGTGCTTTTCGAAGCAAAAATTTACTTGTAAAACGCAAATTTAAATTGCTGAAGTTTTTAGAAAACTGGAGGCAACTGAACGCTTAAACTTGTTAGTCACTTGAAGTTTCAAGATTAATCAATAGAATAAAAAACGAATATTTTTTTCACTCATTGTTTTCACTGAAATTCCAAGCCATTTGTACGTCAAACGTAAACTTACATGTGGATGTCATTTCAGACATCCGCAACAACTGCAGAATTACGATTTGAAAAAGGTGGTTTTTTTATCAAGAAATTTTGTTTTCTGTGGTTCTTATCTATTTATTTGATGCCAAAACCTGATGATTGCTTCAATTTTTCCCACTAAAACACTAGTTATATAGAGATCAATGAAGTTCTTACCTCTGAAAGTCACTTGACATATCAGATACAACCACAAAATTTTGGAATTGAATAAATTTTATTTTTGTTCTTGTAATAGTTTCCTTTTGTTTTGTGAATAAGCTTTACTTTTGTTCTCGATATGTTATCTTCTACGTTGTTTCTGCCTGAAAAATCCCATATTCAGTCAGTTATGCGCACTATCAATCAAAATATTTCTTCAAATATTTTACGAGACTTGGGCTGCAAATTTTAGCGTCATTGCCCTCACAAAACTACAAAAAAAGTAAAATTTTTTGAACTTCCTCTTAATTCAAAAATTCCTTTACTAATTCCGTTGAATCAAATAGTCTCTCTATAGTCACTCTAAATTGAAAACAAGAGAATTGATTCCAGAGGCCAGAGAAACCACACAAGTAGATTATCGAAAAATTTCAGTTTTGTGTGGTCTTTTTCTTGTTCTCTAGAAAAGTATTTTTTTTGCTTTCCTGCTATTTACAAGATCCTATATAGTTTTAAGGATTTTATTGTTTTAAAAATTAATTTAACAGGAAAAATTAAAAAGGAAGAGCTTAACTGTTTTTCTGCTTTCCTGTTTATAAATTTTTTTGTCCGTTTAATTTTTTTTATAGTTTTTGCTGTTTTTATAACATTTCTGCTGCTTTTTTTTCCGTTTAATTTTTTTTATAGTTTTTACTATTTTTATAATATTTCTACAAATTATAAAAACTTTCTATAGATGTCGAAAAAGAAACAAATTTGCGCAGCACTTGGACACTTAGTTTTACAGAGTCTACCTTCGATTTTTTTTTTAAAAAAATACAGTAAGTTTTCTAAGGAAAAAGGAACAAAAAAAAACGCTACCGCTTCAGGCAAGAAAATAAATTTTCACTTTCTTTGCTTTAGAGTTTTGATATGAATTTTTTGCTTGCATTGATCAATATCTTGTCAAACATTGATTAGTATTTTGATTTAATACAAATGTTTCGATGCATTTAACGTTTTCTCATCAAATAAGATGTTCACCTAAGGTTTTACATAATGAAATTAAAAAAATCTTTCGTCTAAATTATTGGGATACACTAGTCATATTGATTCCTGAGTATTTAGGGTGCAATTGGACTTAAAGCCAGCTAATATCATTATTTCGGCGACTAATTGATCTAGAAACGAAAAAATCTAAAATATGTAATAGGGGAAGAGAAATAAAGTTAAAAGAAACTTTTAAAGAAATGTTTTTTTTGAATAGCTGTTTTTGTTTAATTAATTTTAAATTTTCACTTTGTTTTAATCATAAACAAATTTTTATCTATTGAAGTGTTTTAAATACAATTTAATAACATTTTAATATATATTATATGAATATAATTGATTTCCCTTCCCCACTCCCCCTGTCAAACGCCAAAACTTTTCATTTCTTCATTTTTGTTTTTTTTTCAAATATTTAAGCAGTTCCCTATTTTCGATTCGAAATACTATTTTAAGTTTGTCATGAAAATCAAAAGTAGCGTCTAAGGGTTACAAAATGACGGCTTTTTTTCTCGCACGATGTGTAAACAAAAACTGAAAATTTGATTGAAAAATAGCTGGGTTCGCATATTCCTCCATGTTGAAAAATGTTGGAACACTTGGAGAAGAAGTTTTGTTTAGTAAAAAAAAACATTGATCTAATTCTTCCACTCTTAAACCAAAGTTATCACACAATACTTTTTACCATTTCCGCCATTATTTCACCGTTTCCACTCTTAAAACCCGATGATCTAAAGGGGGAAAAAATTGTTTCACTCTTTGCACCTATTTTTTAGGTGAACACCTCGAACAGGGCATACATACATCATTGCCCATCTGTTTCCAAGCATAGCAGTTCTGATAAGTGCCGTTGTTGAGATGAACAATGATCTGTCCCTCGTATGAGGCTCCTGTCAACCAATCTGCTTTCAGAAGACCACAACCACTAGCAGAGTTACAGCAGAAGCAACAGTCATTCATATCAGGGTAGTAGAGAAACCTAGAAATAGATTAAATATATTTTGATATATTTTGGGATCTTTTCTCTTACCCCCCACCCCCCCCCCCCTCGCCCCCATCCCTATATAGCTGATACTTTTGCACTCCCAAAATCAAAAATTTAAGTTTTTCCTGTGTTAGTATGCAGTAAATGCACGCTGCTCGTATATAAACATGTAAAGTAATATGTATCACAATGCTTAAACACTTATAGGTGGGGTGCAAAAATGCTTGGGGGATAAATAGATTTCAAATAAACGATTCCTATATTGTCATGTGACCATTTTTATCGAGCTCTACAGATTTCTAAGGTACTTGAAGTACCATACTGTGTATGTAAGGGTATTTATGAGCTAGACCAAAAGTTGCCTCAACCCGGGGCGAGGAGTGAGCGGAAAAAAATGAGTGGACTCCTCGACTAGTGAAATTAAGGCTGAAGAGGAACACCCTTTACGTGCCTGTTTCCCCCGACTACAATGTGTGAACAAGGTGTGTCAATGTTTGGGTATTCGGGTGCACAAAACAAGTCACTGCGTCCGTTCTCTCTAGCATTGAGCATCTTGTTGTTGGTTATGTCGTACATGTACATGCCTCTAGTGATTGAAGTACTCGATTCGTCATAGTGGATGTCAGTGTAGTTCTGTGTGAACTGATTTGGGTACACAGGGTAGCTGGGTTGCGTTGCCCCTGTAAAATTATTACAATGAAAGTATTTAAAAAAGTTTTTAAAAGTAATGATGTTCATACTAATTTCAAATGGTTTAAAAATTATAATGTTTTTGATATGTTTGAAGTTAGTAATAATAAAAGTAATATTTATTTAAAGTTTTAACAATATTTAAAGTTTTATTAAGTTTTTTAAGCGTCGTAATTATCAAAGTTTTTTAAAAGCTTCTTAAAGGTTGTAGAACTTTTTGCGTTCCCTTTTTTAATCGGAGCAGCGGTGTACAATAATAATGTGGCCAAGGCCAATTTGAACCATTTCAATCTCGTTCGTTTTCGACCAAGTAGCAGTGCCCCCCCCCCCATTTCACTTTGATAAGTGTGCATTTCCAAAATTGTTCAGTGCTTTAGTTTCGGCTGTAAATTTATTTTTTAAAGACATTAGTCTAAACCCCCTAAAAAAGCTATTTTGAGCAAGTTTGTCAATGGATTTTAAATTCAAAAGTGTTACCCGGAAACGTTTGAGGGGAGATGCGATGAGTCCCCTCCCCCCCCCCCTCCCCCCCCCCCCACACACACACACACACACACACACACACACACCCAACCCCGAGCATTTTTTTCTGATTTGAACGGTCCTAGCTTATAGCTGGTATTTTTGTGTGCACCCCTGTTCTGATACTCCAGGGGTTCTTTATCGTCTTCTTCTTACAATTTTCTTACAAAATTGTCTTCAAAGATATCTGTTAGGAGATGCATCTTCTTGTCAGATCCGAAAAGACAATAGTCAGATCTTATTAAAGAAACTTTATCTATAAATATTTATATCTTACACGATAAAATTCCTTGATAACGGTCGTTATCAGGTCTTACAAGATCCAAAATTCTGGAGTCAATGGTGTAGTTATACCGGTACCTGTTAAGGAGATAAAACCGAAAGCGAATAGAGCAGCTAAAGCAAGAGACATTTTCCAAAATTCAATTCGACAATTTGATTCGACAAGTGAAGTAGGTCGTCGAGTTGGTTTATGCAATCAACTTTTGCTAGTTTGTTTAGTACAATCTCTAGCAACTAAACTAAACTCAGTTTCAAAACCAAATGATCTTTCTAACTTATTGCCAGTTGCTGAAAACACACCCAAATACTTTGAAGTTTTGAGAAGGTTAAATAAATTTTTGACTTATTATTTGAGTGCAGTTTGAATGCAATCAAATAAATCTGTTGGTTTAATAAGTATGAATGAAATTCCTCGCGTTTCAAACCCTAAGTTTTCAAATTTTGGTAAACAAAATAGCAAACCCACTATAAGATGCATTCCGGTACTCTAAAACCAACAACAGCAGATACAAAATTATCTTGAAACTGAAGATGTAGTGAAAAAGTGGAGACAATATAAAATTGAAAAATATTTTGAAAATCAATAAAACCAATTTTTGTGTTCTGCGGACCATCTTCGAAAAATTACAGAACCGTTTTAGTTCAAGAAATGCATGACTTTTTATAGAGTTACCAATAGCACATAACCATAGATTTAATTTTAAAAAATTCAAACTAAATCTTAGTTTTCTGATTTTTAAAATCCAAAGCATACGAATTCAATTTGTGCACTTAAGTTTCAAAAAACTATAATACATCTTTTTTTCATCTTTAAAAAGTGCAATATTTATTATTTTTGTATAAATGTAATACGATTTCAAACCGAGTGAAATTGAAGATTATGTTTGCATGTACTCCGGGAAGCTCCTATAGATCGTCGCAAGAGAAAGCAAAGCACATTTTTTGACAAATTATTCGGAAAAAAAAATTTTGAAAAATTTCGCAACTCTGGTAAAAATTTTGCTGTCTTTATCAAAAAGATTCAAGATCTCTCACATATTTCCTAAATATTTATCAAATTATCGTTTTTCCTTCCGTTTTTGCCCCAAGGACGTTAAAAACACATTTACAGAGCACGTGCCATTACATAGCAATTCGGATCTGTTCTCCCCCCGTGTTTTCATACCCCCACAATTGAGATGTTGTCATATAACACATCACTATGTAAAAAATAGCATGTGCGTATGAGGGGCGTAGAATTTCCACGCCCACTAAGCCGGGGTGGAGAGAAAAGATCCATCAAATCATTATTTAAAAATGCGTGACCTTGGGAGGTGTCTAAAGATTATACTCTGTCAGCTGGCGAAGGGGGAGAGTAAAAACGTAAAAGATCAATCTGGTCATCAATTGCTAAAAGTACCGTAACTTTTGTGCCGTCATTGGACTCAAAATTGAAAGGTTATTTGACTACTGATTGTGATTTAATCAGCTGAGTGTTATTCATATTACCTCAATTTTATATCAGATTTGTTAAGATAACAAAACTTTTATCTGGTTTGATAGGTCCTTCCTTAAAAAATATGTTAGTTGAAAATGATTTTACAAGGCTTGTAAATGATTTATGCGCTAAACAATAAAAAATTCATAGAGATGAGTTTGATTCTATCAGACCATCCTATACCTACCTGTTTGACATTAGTTCTAATCACTTTGGACGGCAATGGCCTCTGACCATGGCGCCCTGGACCAACAAAGAACTGATCAGTATTATTAGCTCGAAAATATTATTGCACTATTGCGAATTTTTGAACATCTCATCAGATTTTAGTGCTTTTGAATTGGCTTCTGGTCAGACTTTGAACACTTAGTGGAGATTTAAAGATAAAAATTTAGTGCGTTGAAAACTCTTCTGAGAAAAATGTCAGACCAGCCATTAATCAATTTGAATACAATGTAGAAAGTCTTTAAAAGTCTTTAATTCGTCAAGTAGGCAAATGAAACAAATCAATATAAAGTTGCAGAAAGTGGCCATCCCAAACAAACACCTGGATCTGAAGACATAAATTTTAATTGAAACTCCATGTTTTCAAGTTTAATTACGAGCTCCAAATTTTCAAGTACTCAAAAATGGCAAAATTGAGATTTAAAATGTTTGTTTTTCATTAGAAAAAAACAACTACGTATTTGAAAAACCGTTGATAATTGTATTTGCTTAGCACAGAAACCCAAAACTGCCATTGCGGACAATTTTTATGTCGCACGGTAGCCTGATAAAAAAATATGAAACAATGTTTCATGATTTGACAAAAATCGATCAAGATATTTCAAAATTCAAATTACAATGACGATAAATGCTACACTTAACCAGCATCAATTAGTTTTTTATATTTTGAAAAATTAATAAGAAAACATAGTTGATTGAGAGAGACTCTTAACTTTAATTATTTTTGCCGCAACTTGGGTTCTAAAGATAAGCATTTTTAAGACGCAATAGATTCTGTTCCATCTTTTATAGGCACCGATTTTTGTGCGCAAAAATTTTTACAGGCACTTGTATTACAGATCTCAGAGCCAAATTGAAATCAATTTTTTTTTGGAAAAGACAACTAAATTTTTTTTCAATGCTCGCAACCTAAGTTCTAAAGGTAAGCATTTTTTCAGCACATTAGATTTTGTTCGATCTTTAATGGACACCGATTTTTGTTCACAAAAATTTTCACAGATACTTTTTTTTACTATATATCTCTTTTCAATGTCTTATGGTTGTTACATTCGGAAAAAATATGCAGAAAAACGAGATGGTGTCCTCCTGCAGTCTTTTATTATGATATTCAAAACATAGAAATTTCAAAGCTTTGAAATTGAGGTCTGAGGTCTTCCGTTTTATTATTGCACATCTTTTGCTTTCAATGCTCCTTTTTTTCAAAATAGAACCTCGTTTTTTGCTACAATGTATAACTGAAAGATGACTATTAAAAATGGGAAAATTGGGTTTGTTTCCTGCGCACAACTAGTATCTGAAACGAAAACCTTCCAGTAGGAAATGCGGTGTAAGGCCCAGACAAGAAATATGTAGTGGTAATCAAAGAAATAACATCACAGTGTAGTGCCACAACTGTGAAAGCTGAGTGAAAAGATAAGGAGTGACTACACTACATGTCTGGTCCAGAGAACACATGCTCTGCTATTTCGCGAAAGATGGTTCAAGAAGACTTGAGGCACACGGGACTCAACTCCTCGAAGAACTGGACCTCAGACGGTCCTAATGCTGATGCTCTGGTCTTCATGGCTTGTTCCTCTAATGGTCTAAAGGTCTAAATGTGGGGAATATTAAGAAAAAGACCAGCTGAGAACAGGCCGCTGTGGCCTAATGCTGTTTCGCTTCGATTACGTAGGAACCACAATTATTATGACTAAATACCTAAGGCTCCCGTCAAAAGGGAGGTGCCCATGTCCAAAGAGCTTGGGGCTATAATGGGAAGGAACCAATTATGCAACTGTTCCAATGACAACTAGAGTTGATTAAAGTTATTTACGCGCATCTGTTATCGCTCTCTCGAAGTTTCTCGTCAACTCGGTTTGACAACTCAATTTGGCCGTTTTGTGTATTCCGCAAAAAGTCTTTTGGCGTCAATTAAATTTGGTTATGTTTGGATGAAACCTTAAAATGATGGCCTCTACAGAAAAGAGTGTGGATTGGTATCCAATATTTGTCAAGTCATTGAGGCAACTTTCATTTGTGTCTCTGCTTTTTCTCAGTTGATAAAACTGATAATTTGATCACTCATCAATCTGTTACCTGAAAATGGTGTAAAATCAAGATGGATATAACAGCTACAATGGTCCTCCTTTTCCTATAGTTTCCCTTCAAAGATCAAACCCAACTATTTGAGGCCTCTAAAGTTGCGATTTTGTTGTTTACGATGACGCTTGAAGTAATTTGTTTACTACTTCAATCGATTGATCGAATGCAATAAATTGTTGTCTAAATAAATTTAAGAATTGGAATGCGTAAGTTTTTGATGTTGTATATGGCACAAATATTGAAGCTAAATATTAATGTCATTTTAATCAATGAACTCTTTCTTTGCAAGGCTTACGTTTGTTTCAAATTTTATAAATGCAGTAAATGGTTGGGTATCTACCGGCTCGCGTTTCAAGGCTGTAACTTAAAAAATTTAAAAATGCGGTGATTGCGGTGAATGGTTGCAGAGAATTGCAGTCCTTGGCGCTGAATGCTGTGAATGTAGTGAAAAAAACAGTGAAAAAACTAAAAACCACAAATCTTACAAAAAATCACCCCTAGGATTACCGCAAGTTTTTTAGCAGTGGATTTTTGAACGATGGATTGATTGCTGCAAAAGTTACAATTTCAAAGCTTTCTGCTCTTAGCGGTGAAGTTTCTGCTGAAACTTAATGGGATATTTGATGTCAAAAAGAAGTTCAAATTGGAGATTTCTATGAATCTGGATTTCAATCTATTTTCGGAAATAAAAGAATATTAGAAGCCAGAGTTAATAACTTTGACATCGAAGTAAATGAAGTTTTATTGCAAAATTTTTTTGAACAAAGTTGCAAATAATGGGAAAAATGTGACAATTATTTTTTGGGACAATTTTGGAACTAAAAGCGCAGTAAATAAAGTACGAATTTTAGCCAATCAGAATTGAGTATTTATATTCGAATTTAAATGCGTACGTAGAAAGTTCCGAAAAAGTTCATTTAACCTAATTTTAAGTAAATATAACCACTATATGTATCGATTAAGCTGGTTTTCGGCTTAATAATTTTAGGTTTTCTAGACAATTGCCGATTGAATACGAACTGATTTTGACGTCAATGACATCAGACAAAAAACCTGTTAAATGAACAACAAAAAATCTTGCCGTCTAAGTTCCACTGGTTGCTATGATCATCGCTAATGCTTGTACGTTGTCTTGATATTATAATGTTTAAACGTTGCTTTATGTATGAAAACCGCCATTAATTCACAATCGAACTACTGTTGTTATCAGAGTTAACATTGATGCCGCTCCCGGTTTACCAAACTACTTTTAGCCCAATTGTTGTGATAAACTAAATGATAAGGCGTGCAATTGGATTTCGCTCTCAACTGAAATGGTTGCCTGTCACATTCAGAACATCCAAGACACACTTGCCCTGGTCAAGTGTGTTTAATGACAACTTGAATTATTATCAGCTAATGGGTGTTATATATATAAATATATCGGTAGACGGTGCTATGTATCGGTAGACGGGTAGAGAGAAGCATTTCTAAAGAAACAAAAAGTTGTCCACCCTGATCACAATCAAATTACTGATGCTCAGGAGCAGTTCAAGAGACTCAATGAGGCGCATACCACTTTGAAGAATCCTCATCTTGGAGAGAGTACGATGCCAGTTTGCAAGACGAACAAGAGGTTATCAGGAACAGCTACTTCAAAGTTGGGAATTTCATCTATGACAGAGTGTCAAGAATTGTTATGAGAAGCTCTAAATTAAGAAGGACAGAGACCAGTATGACGACATTTAATGCGATGTTGAAGATCTCAATACAATAAGACGAAGTAGATCTGAATCTGTTGTTGTGTGTTCAACGAGCAAACACAATCATCAGCTTCCTACCAAAAAACAAAACTTTCAGTTGGAGGACACAAGGATATTGGCAGCAAAAGGACGGACAAAAACTGTAAGACAGAACAAAAAATGTTCACTAATTTTGTAGTACATTGATTAAAACACCAATTTAGCCGGCAAGAAACGCAACCCGCCATTTTATGATTATTATATCGCAAAGGGTAGCAAATTTAATTAATTGTTTGTAAATTGGTCACAATAGCCCCATAAAAAAAATTGAGCCAAAAAAAAACATCGATTTTGGAAATTTTTAGTCAAATTATCGAAAATTTGAAAAAAATGATCATATCGGTTCGTATATCAAAAATTACCTCTGATATAGAGAAAATCGAGAAAACAATATGCTAAATTGTTCATTTTTGGAAATTTTTGGTCAATTTTGATGCAATTCTAAAATCTTTAAAGAAATCAATACCGAATATTGATAAACCAAATTGTCGAGCTTAAATTCGTCCAGTTTACTGGGTTAACGTTCCGTAATGAAGAATTTGCAAAAAAATTGACCAAAACTTGAAAAAAATTGGACAAAAGCAAAAAAATTTTGACAAATTCGTCAAAAATATTATTTTTCAACCAGAAGGTTCGTCAATTGATTGAAACTCAATATACACAGAAAATCTGTGAAAATTCACAACCTCCGGCCTACAAAAAAATTTATTGAATTCCCAGAAATTTCTCTCGTCGCTCGTTTATGTAATGTTTCGTCCGCGCCCTTTTCGTCCTTTAACTTTTCAATTCTCCGTGTTCCGTTTTTCTCAATAACGTCGCTCTCCCAAAACTTCTTTTTTCGTTTTCTTACGCTACTTTTTCGGATTTCGATGTAGTTTGTCATATGTGTTGAGGTATGTTGTTGTTTTTGCTGTAGTATGTTGAGTATGCTAGAATGCTGGTTTGTTGTTTAGGTCTTACAGCTTTCTAGGGTGTGACTTAAGTTTATTCTCGAGTTACGGCTGGATTGTCCTTTGACTTTTCAACTTTACTGATTTACTAGCCTTCCTGTTGTAGTATATTGATTTTGCTGCTGTATGTTTGTTTAGCTGTATGATTGCTAGTTGGTTTGGTCTCGTTGCCTTCTAGGGTGTGACTTAAGTTTATTTTCGAGTTACGGCTGGATTGTTTCTTGACTTTTCCAACTGTCATAGTCTACAAATACACTTCTGTAGTTTATTTAATTTTGCTGTAGTTTGTTTAATACCGTAAGTATGCTGATTGTTTGTTTTGGTTTGAGTTTTGCTAGGATGTGACTTAAGTTTATTCTGGAGTTACGGCTAGTAAATTTCTTGACCTTTACATCCTTTTAGTGTACTACTGCATTGCCGTAAATTAGTTTGTCGTTAAATTTGTCGTTATAAGCCCATATTGAGCTATGTTAGATTGTCTTGCAGTAGCTTCTCTTCTTCTTCCTAGGGTGTGACTTAAGTTTGTTCTGGAGTTACGGCTAGGTTGTTTGCTTGAGTTTTTGCTGTGGTATGCTAACATAGTTCTTTCCAACCTCATTTCCCGCCCGTTCTTTCCCACCGTCCCGTTTCGTTGCGTTGCGCGTTTTTCAAAAGCTTTCCCGCACGTCCCGTTTCCGTTCCGTCGCGCACTGTTTGCCTGACTTCCCGTCCGTCACGTTTCCGTTTCGTCGCGCGTTCCTCGCTCGACTTCCCGTGCGTCCTTTGTCTCCCTCCGCGTTGAGCGCATAGCGTTCATTGCTCCACTTCTGGTTTTGTTGCGCACTGTGTGCTCGACGACCTTTTCTGCTCTTAGGGCGGTTTGTCTTACAGACTTCTACAGTGTGCTGTGTTTGGTGTCTTTTGCGTTGGGTTTGTTTTGCATGGGTTTGGTTTGTTTGGAGTGTGCATATAATAGATAACCGTGTGCAGTGGTAGGTTTGCTGGTCTTTGGAAATAATAGCATCGTGATGTCTAATAGTCTTGATCAAAAAGTCAAAAAGTTGTACGCTGCCAGGTCAAAGCGTGAAGCTGAATTGCATGCTATACATGAAGATATCCTTCATTGTATAAATAATCAAAGTAGGCGAGTGAAAGTTGAACGCCTAGTAACAAAGTGCAACGAAGCATTTTTGACTGTTGTAGACAAAAATGAGGACCTGATTGCATTTGCTGGAAAAACGGAGGATCCAAGTGCACTTGTTCCTTCATTAGAGTCTTATTTGGAAGCAATCACAACTAAGAACGACAAGATCCTCACTTCAGCACGAAACTACATCAACTCTGCTGATGATAAAGTGAGTGAGTTACCCGAACCGAGGGCTTCAATTCGTTCTAGATTGCCCTCATTGATGGCCTCGTCAAAAACATCTAGTCAGCGTAAACATGATTATGTAATTGCTAAAATGAAGCGCGAAGAAATTGAAAAACAGAATGGGGCAGCCATTCGCCTTGCTAAACAGAAAAAGCAAATGGAATTAGATGAACAGGAGGAAAACAACAGGAAACGTTTGGCAGAGGCAACTCTTTGAATTGCTGGACGCCGTTTCTAAAGGTAGCCAATCTGAAACAACTGCAAGTGCTAGGAGCTCAATGAGAAGTGAAAAGGCTGTCCAAGACTGGATCAACACCTCACTTGCTTTAAGTTTTCACAATGAGGGGAAAACTAGTGAACCAGAGGTTATGATTGACCCTCCAGAATGTCCTAGCCACAACAACGGCAAAACAGTGGAGATCAGAACACTAAAATTTCAAGGCATTCTATTCCAAAAAAATGTCGAGGCAATTACATTTTAAGCAATGAGACCTTGCAGCAACTCGACCCCTATTATACTCGACCTGAAAATTTTTTGGCTGCTGCTAACACACAGGCGTTGTACCAGGCGCACCTAAGGGCGCAAATGAATCAAACAGGCCAACAAGGCACGGCGCTTCCAAGCATAACCAACCAAGGAACCGCGGATAGTCAGCCGCCTTCTGTACACGCCCCAGGGGCTTCTTCACCGCCCAATCAACAGCCCATTCCACCACAGACGTTCGCACTACAAGAAAATCAGAATATTGCAACCGAGTTTTTTCCCAACGCACAACTTCAAATTTCGCAATCCAGGGGACCTGAAACATCAAGTCTGCCCGAGAATAATTCGGCCCAGCGTATATGCCCCCGACAACAAATTAATTTTGTCCCCCGAGCACCAAACGCCACTCTTCCTCCTTTTCCGACAACAAATCATCCAGCCCCCGTAATAAACGTTCCCTTGCACCCAAGCGCCCCACAAAGTCAAAACACTCAACAGCACAACTCCGAACCCGCTCGTCCTAATGACTTTCCCATTTCGAACCCAGTTTTCGTACCTAACCTCACTGCTGCCTTCGCACACGCCCCTTTGATTAATCAGACTCTCGTCAAAAACACATTTCAGAATAATAATAACCGAGTACACAAAGTCGTACGTTCCGTTGCTCCTCGTTTCCCAAATATGCCCAATATCCCTCTTGGCCAAAACTTTGTGCCAAATATGAGCCATTGGCGTTTTCCACAGCACAGACCTTCATTAGTCAACCAAGACTTTACCACCGTAAATAATGTTGCTCCAAATGTACAGGCACACATCGCACCATCAATTTCTAATTTTCCACAACAAATATATTCGAATTCACCCCTTTTGATTGATATGCAATCACCATCCGGCACACACCAAGAAAACCCGATTGCAACTACAAGTAATTTTGTACCTGGTCTGGCCCCTCCGGTTTTTCAGCCAACATACCCTTATGTTGGGCCCACTCCGTTGAGTTGGAGGTGTCCGCAGGTGTCTGCACCTGCCCCTCCGATACCGGACAATGCGTCATTGATTAGGGAATTAGCTGATGCAATAACCAGCAAGAAAAATGACCCCTTGCCAGAATGGAAACTTGCTCAGTATAATGGCGATCCATTACAATGGCACGAGTGGTATGGTCAATTCAAAAGCGCGATTGACCCGCAAAAGACATACCTCAAAACCCTCGTCACCGGTAAAGCAAAGATTGCAATCACCGAGTTTGCTTACTGTGGTTTAATGTACAAGGATGCACTAAGGACTTTAGAACGTAAACTTGGCCAGCAACAGGCAGTCGTAAGTGCACACTTGGACAAACTAAGCAATTTTGCGCCTCTTAAAATGCACAATAGTGATAACATCATCAACTATTCTGCAGCCATATCCAGCCTCGTTGGGGTTTTCAAGTCACTATCATATGATGCTGACTTGAAGAGCGCTTCCCTACTTAACCAAGCGGTACAGAAGTTACCACCAAACATGAAAGAGTCATGGTCGCACTTTACGGTTAAAAAGCACTGGGTTAAGCCTACCCTCCTTGACTTTAACGATTGGCTTAAAGAAAAGGCTGAGGCCCATGATCTTATGAAACAAAGCTCAACCAAGGCCAAAACTGAAGAGAACATCACTTCAGTAACAAAGACCCAAACAGCCTCAAAAGTGTTTGCATCAAACTCACAACAAAGGGACACAAAGAAGCAAATACCATCTTCTTCCACAAACGCTTACTCTCGGTGCATTGTATGCAAAGGTAACCATCGGCTATGGGAGTGTCGAGTTTTCAAGGAAAAGACTCCAACCCAGAGAGCTAAGTTGGTGGCGGATAACAAACTTTGGTTTTCGTGGTTAAGGGACAAGCACACGTTCCGCCAGTGCCCTCAGCCAAGAAAGTGCCGAGCAGAGGGGTGTAATAGTTCGCATAACTCACTATTGCATGGAGCAGATAGGGTTTTCCCAACAAAACAATCAACATATCCCAATACCATCCAGTCTTCTGGCAACACAGGTCAAAGTAAAGCAACTACTAGTCAACAGACGTCTAATAAGACCACAACAATGTCACCTGTTACTGATGTTAAGGGGCTCCTTCAGGTAACGGAAGTGCAGTTGGTCAATTCCTCCAGTTTAGATACCAAGGCTTTAGTTTTGTGTGATACCGCCTACAGTAACTCTTGGTTGGCCGGTAGTCTCGCAGATAGACTCGGTTTGCACGGTAAAGCACTAAAGCTAACTGTCAAGGGTATTAATACCGAAGAAGTAGTTGACACTAGGATTGTTGAAGTTACTGTGAAACCAAGAGAACATCAAGATTTTGAACCATTTACCATCAAACCTTTCGTTAAAGAGAGTCTGAACGTCGGCTCTGCTATAATTAATGTACAGGCCCTGCAAGAGACTTACCCACACTTAGCGGTCCTTGATCCCGTGACATATTCCTATAAAGACATTGAGATGATACTCGGACAAGATGTCTATCATGCCATCCGCCCGTTAGAATACTTCTCTGCCAATGGGAAGCGTTGCCCGTTGAAGCCCGTTGCCGTACGCTTACCCATAGGTTGGGTCTTAAGCGGTCCGTTACCATCAAGTTCTTGTTTAACCTCAACGTGCTTTAAAGTTAATATCGAACATGACAATGAGTTAGCAAGTCAAGTAAAGTCATGGTACGACATTGAATCATTCGGGGCAAACAAGCAGGTCGACTCCAGATCTGCAGCAGACGCAAGGGCTCACGAGATCCTTGAGAGCACCACCATACACAATGGCCTGAGATACGATGTCGGAATGCTGTGGGCAGCAGACAACATCCAGCTCCCAAATAATTACTTCTCCTCCCTTGTGCAACTAAAACCGCTCGAAAAACGTTTGGCCAAGGATGAAGACCTCAGAGAGAAGTATACTAGTACCATCAAGGAAGATCTAAATAAGGGGTATATAATTGAGGTTCCGGACGCTCACAAGGTTGAGAGCCGGTCCCATAAAGAGTGGTACCTACCCCACCATCCGGTTTTAAACCCAAACAAACCAGGTAAGGTGCGTCGGGTGCTCAATGGAGCAGCAAAATTTCATGGCGCCTCACTGAATAAATCTTTGCTCACTGGCCCTGATCTGCTCCAAAATCTTATTTACGTACTTCTTCGCTTCCAACAACATCCATATGCCATGTCCGCCGACATCGAAGGAATGTTTCTACAGGTTGGCGTGTTACCATCAGATCAACCATCACTTCGCTTTCTGTGGCGGGAGGACCCCACAACAAACGTTGTAGTGTATCAATATACGCCCCATATATTCGGGGCTAAAGACTCGCCCACATGCGCCAACTATGCATTACAACGCACTGCGAGAGACAATGCCAAGTTTTACCCCGAAGCTGCAAAAGCCGTCCTTGAAAACTTCTACATGGACGATTATCTTGACTCAGTGGAGTCTCCCGAGAAAGCCACCAATAGATCGAAGGAATTGGTACATCTTCTCCATCTCGGTGGGTTCAAGCTTACAAAGTTCGTAAGCAATGTACCAAATCTGGCTGACCGAATTGATGGTTCCCCTCAAACTACTGAGCCCAAGGTTAATGTTTCATGTCAGGAGGATTCATCGCATGTGCTAGGGTTAAAGTGGGATCACACTAATGACACTTTAGTTGTGAGTCGGGGTACAAGCTGCGCTATCACCAAGTCCCTCACGCAACGCTTGGTCCTAAGTCTTGTCTCGAAAGTCTTTGACCCCATTGGTCTTGTCGCACCGTTTACCGTCGGTGCGCGACTGCTCTTAAAAGACTTCTGGCGTGTCACAGGACAACAATGGGATGACGAGCTCCCACAGGACATGGTTCAAAGATTTTTGGTTTGGAGTGCGGACTTACCAAATCTTGAAAACATCAAAATTCCTCGAAATTACTTTAGTGGACCCTTTGATAATATAGAGTTGCATATGTTCGGCGACAGTTCCCAGGATATTTTCAGTGCGGTTGCATTCTTGCGAGCCCGAGTAAAAACACCTACGGGCCATGAAAAACAGAGCTTGCGTTTGTTTCGGGGAAAGCGCGCGTGGCGCCAATGAAAGTAATGACTGTCCCAAAACTCGAATTACAAGCCGCTCTACTTGCCGCTCGACTGAAAATGGAAATTACACAAGCACTTACCGTAACTGTTAACCAAGTATTCATGTGGACAGATAGCACGACCGTTCTCCAATGGATTAACTCTAATGAAATGCAACCAATCTTTGTTGCAAACCGCGTTTGTGAAATTTTGGAGTATACCAGCGTTGACCAATGGAACCACGTCGCAACTAAGGATAATCCAGCTGACGCTAGCACGCGTGGAATGTCCGCTGAGGTTTTGCAACTAAGCAGTTGGGTCTGTTGGGTCAATGGTCCAGAGTTCTTAACTAACTCAAGTTTCCCTTTCGTGCCGAACAAAGACGTCATTAATAACATCAGACTTGGCGTCAACCAAGCAGTCATTATAGAAGACACTGTTTCTCTCGCTACGTCTGTTAAAAAACAGACAACTCACGTTCCGTTGTTATTCCCATTTGATACGTTTAGTTCTTATCAAAAGTACTTGCGCACTGCCGCATACGTTCTCCGGCTTTTGCCGAAACATGCCGGCTACCGTAACCCCGATGGTAGCATTACCGACCCTACTGAGCTTGACGAAGCCGAGCGTCATCTACAGTATTTGGTGCAAGGAGAGTCTTTTGAAGCCGAAAGAAAAGATCTTCTTGACAATAAATTCGTTAAACTGAGTAGCCGAAATGCTCCACATTGACCGTTTATTAGTCCAAATGGGCTAATCTGTTCCTCGGGCCGCATCAAGCGGTTAATTGAAGTTGGGTTTAACGTAAAGCACCCAATCATCTTAGATGCACGTCATCCGTTTGTAAAACTGTTCCTTGAACACACGCACGTAAAGCATTACCATCAGGGCGTTGAATACCTAAGATCAATTGTGCAGGAACACTACACAGTACTGAAACTAAGATCATCCTTGCGTTCCATCAAAGCACACTGCCTGAGATGCCGAGAATTCCAAGCTGTAACTATGCAACCAATCATGTCTGACTTACCTAAGGAGAGACTTGCTTACCAGTCTCCTCCCTTCACGAACACTGGCGTTGACTACTTTGGGCCATTCTATGTTACTGTCCGCCGTACTACTGAGAAAAGATGGGGCTTCCTCTTCACCTGTCTCACTACTCGCGCTGTCCATGTCGAGATAGTTACATCCATGGACACCAGTTCTTGTGTTATGGGAGTTGAGCAGTTTGTGTCACGTAGAGGTACACCTGCCATGATTTGGTCGGACAATGGCACTAACTTTATTGGAGGGGAGAAAGAACTCCGAGAAAGTATTGAAAAGTGGAACGTTGTCAACATTGCAGCTGAGCTCGCTCACAAAGGTATTAAGTGGAGGTTCAATCCAACCAGCGCACCACATCAAGGTGGTATCTGGGAGAGGTTGGTACACAGCTTCAAACGCGTGTTGTATACTATTCTTGGCACGTGTCGCCTCACGGATGAGGTACTGCATACTACCTTGTCTCGTGGAGAATGCTCTCAATTCCCGTCCTTTAACACCCGTAAGTGCTGATCCGTGCGATTTGAACGCCATAACGCTTAACAACTTTCTTTTAGGAGAACACTCTACCGTTATTCCGTCTGTTGTCGGCAATAATGAATTCGACCATAGTAAACGTTACGCACGTGCGCAGTCGTACGCTAATGCGATCTGGTCCCGTTGGATCAAAGAGTACGTACCGACGCTGAACCGACGCTCTAAGTGGCAGGCGCCTGCCGAGCAACACCTTAAGACCGGTGACTTGGTTTGGATAGTTGAGGAAACCAACCCTAGGGGTTACTACCCTACCGCTCGGATTGTAGAACTCCGTTACGGCTCCGATAGCGTCGCGCGCTCCGCCGTTTTACGTACGTCGACCGGTTCACTCGTCCGTCCGCTTGTAAAACTTGTACCAGTTTTCCCATCATCTTCTTCCGGGCCGGAGGATGTTACGCAGTAAATAAAGAACGAATTTTAGCCAATCAGAATTGAGTATTTATATTCGAATTTAAATGCGTATAAATCGTTCTAATATACGTAGAAAGTTCCGAAAAAGTTCATTTAACCTAATTTTAAGTAAATATAACCACTATATGTATCGATTAAGCTGGTTTTCGGCTTAATATTTTTAGGTTTTCTAGACAATAGCCGATTGAATACGAACTGATTTTGACGTCAATGACATCAGACAAAAAACCTTTTAAATGAACAAAAAATCTTGCCGTCTAAGTTCCACTGGTTGCTATGATCATCGCTAATGCTTGTACGTTGTCTTGATATTATAATGTTTAAACGTTGCTTTATGTATGAAAACCGCCATTAATTCACAATCGAACTACTGTTGTTATCAGAGTTAACAGCAAAATTTTTTTGAACAAAGTTGCAAATAATGGGAAAAATGTGACAATTATTTTTTGGGACAATTTTGGGACTAAAAGCGCGAGTTTAAATGGGCATTTTTTCTCAAATATCAAAATATTAATTGGAGTTCCCACAAAAAAGGTTACTATATCTTCTACTGTAAAATTTTAAACAAAATTTTGTAAGATTTTCTTCAAAAATCATATTTTTGTTCAATATGTAATTTATAAAGTGAGTAGCTTCCTGGATTCATTATTTTTGTAGGTTAAAATGCAATTCAAAAATTTGCGCAAAAAGCAAAAAGACGAACAAATATTCTGCGTTTCCTTTCGCATTTTATTCAAAAAATTTTATTTGTTTGTTCAAGAAATTGGTAACCAGATTTCAATTAACTTCGAAAGCAGCAGAAGACTCTTTATTCCCTAATCAAGCGGAAAGCAGGAGAGAGTGGGCAAAAAATTTATCTGGTTGCTAAAAAAGTTGTAATTCGTCTATCATCAGAACAAAGGTTGCTGCCCTCGAAGTGATGAGAAGAATTGAACTTAATTCAAATTTATAGCCAATTTCCAATTATTTATGAAACATCAGAAACTTGGAAATTTTGTAAAATAATGTAATAATTTTTTAATGACTTGCAAACAAGTATGAATTTTTAATCCCTTATCGTTAGAAGTTTGACCTATAGGATGTTTTTAAACACCCTTGTCTCCTACATTGGGTACTTTCAACGCTTTCAATCTGAATTAAGCAACCTCCGAAAATTGTTAGGAAAGCAATTCAATTTGAAAGACCTCGAGCGTAGAGAATTTGTCCAATTGTTTGAAAATTTGAGCAAATTTAACATTATTTTGCAAACTCGGCATGATAAAAAATAATAATTTGACAGTAGTTTTAGACTAGGGTTGATTCAAACAAGAGTTTTGTGAGTTTTGAAACGCTGACAAAATTATAACAATGTCTATGCAAAAAAACTGGTGTTCTAGTATGTGGTACTGCTGAGTTGATGCTTTATAAACCAGCACTTTCGTGTTTTGAGTATTAATCAGATACTGCTTTCTAATGATCTTCGAGAAGACCAAATAATAGTGCAAAATACTATGAAGTAATTGCAAAGCTTAATTTTATCACAATGAAAAAACAATTAATTGTAGACAAAAACAGCGCGCCTTTGAGTTAAATACGTACGGTAGATATTCTTAGTCAATATTCAATCTTTAAAAAAATCCAGAATTTTTAAGCACTTAATTAGTTCGAGGTTGTCAGGGCAAATTTTTCCAGAAATAAGCCTTAAAATATCTAACTGTGTTAATAATTTTTCCCGTTGGAGCTCATCACAGTTACCCCAAATTTTTTTAATATTGTGCTCAAACAAGGGACTGATTTGTTTTCGAAAATAGATTATTCCGCAAGTGAATTCAGCGACAGAGTGTTTTAGGCTCTTCAAGTGAGCAGCTGTATTATGACTATAAAGATTTTTCGCTAAATCTGCTTTTTGATTTTCAAATCACAAAAAAAAATTCTGCGCTTTGACAACAAATTAGTGTGATCAGTTTTGGCAATTAATTGCAGTTGTTGCAATCAAATCAACTGAGAGACTAAAGGATGGTTTTAAGTGTTTGTTTTGTAGTACCTTTCTACATGAAGGAGTTGGTTTCTGCAAACAATTATTGGATCGGAGAGATTTTGCGGTATGCTAACTGTTCATTTGCGGTAGGCTCAGTGCCCTAGATTATTTTCAGAGGTTAAAAAAGACAAGAACTAATCATTTAAAATTTTGCCCAAAACCGTACAACTTTCCAAAATTCCATTTTGAGAATCATTGAGCCCTTTTTCCTTTTTCAGAAGCAGTTGTTCTCAACTAATTAGTTTTTGTGTTTACTTTCTTGTTAGTGTCCAAATTACCTACTCATTACAAACAATCAAATATTTGATTTTTCAATAATGACCAATGCATCATGCATTTTAATTGGAAAAATGTGAATTTTTTTCTCTCAGTTGCTTCATTTAGCGAGCGTTAAAATATATTTTCCGACGTCAAAAATGTTAGAGCAACGACAAAATACAAAGCAACTTTTGTAGACTGTACAAATTACTAATCTCAATCTATCGCCGTAAAGTTTACATTATTCAATAAAAGTTTCTGATATTTGGGAAATTTTGCATCAATTTTGCCAGTTTTGACCAGCGCTTCTCGAGCGAGATGCACTCCCTGGGTTGAGAACTCAACGCTCATCGTGTCTTGTTTCAAATTTTGTTTAGCCTTTGTCAAGTCTTCGCCGAAATTGACATGTCTGTAGTAAAAAATTATAGGCCAAGATTTGTAAGTCTTTAATATACATAGGTAATATTGAATACAGAACATATCAAAAACATTATGCATATTTTAGTTAGAAAAATGAGTTTCATATTTTTCGATATTTGTAAGTTTGGTCAAGCTATCTGCAGAACGCTTAGTTAGCAACCTAAAAAGTGCCACATATGCTCAATTAAAGCAACTTTTTTGTGCGAGTGGCATTTCCTGGCAATGTTTTTCCCTGATTGTTTTTCAATCTGGACTATTGCAATTTGTCGATTTCCTCCCTCAGAGTTTTTAGGCTTTTTTTCATTTTGGAGATTTTGTTATGCCAAAGCATTTTAGACGGCAGTCTTTCTTTTTCAGTGGTAAAACGAAAATAGACGACTGTTAATTCAATGAGCAAGATTCACTAAAGTCTTGGTCAACGCTGACTGAAAAAAAGTCAAGACTTAGGACTTGATCTGAGAATTGCCAATTCTAAAATTCACATGATCAAAAATCTGATACAGTACAGGTCCGAGAATTGCAATGTAATGAAACAGACTGCTTTAGACTTGACGTTTATTCCGGATGAAGATTTATCGTATTGACATCATTACTTTGGGTGATGAACGTATACAAAAGCAACTATTTTGCCAAATTTTGTTAGAGTTTTTCACGTTCCATGTTTTAAGATCAGATTTATAAGCGAGCATGGACAACAATGACAAAAAAGCGAAGTTTGTTCAAAATTGGAATTATCCATCACATTTGTCAACCGTTTGTGTTTACCAGCTATCGTTGAACGAGAACTGCTGACAAAATGACAATTAGGCATAAATGAAAGAAAGCCTAATTGGTTCTTAACTAGATAAACTTTTTCATTTTACTAAATGCAGATTTAAAAGTCAAATAGCTGGTTTGAATGTACTCATAATCTGATAATTAACGAAATTTTGTCTCTGAATTATGTCTTGGATAATTAACAATAGAATCGAGAACTCTAGCTGTAGGCTATTTGAAAGTAGAAAGGGCCGTGGAAAGTAGTGACTTAAATCGCGGACAAATGTGACGAGGTATTGTCACATTTGTCCACGATTTTGTCAATTCGGCCAAAAAGGCCAAATGTACGTTTGGCGGTGTATTAAAACCATAACAGCAATTATTACGGAAACAAAATTCGGGAAATCGATATAATTCGCATCAAAAATGCAACGCGTTAAGACGTTGTAAAAGTTTCGACATTTTTCCTAGGCATAGTAAAAATGAACAGTTCTTTGTCAAATTATTATTTCTGATGTTTGAAAGTTTAAAATGTGTTTCTGGAAATCAACTTATTAACTCTGAAGCAAAAATTGAATGACTAATAACAATAAACCCAGTCTCTGATTATGCAAATTCTCTGTTCATAATTTTTTAGGTAAAAAAATCCGTTCCTCAAATCTTGAAAGGTCTGTTCCTTAGATCAATCCAAGTTGTTGCATATATCTCCTTTGGAGCATGTCTTGTCCTTAGCACAAATTGAGGGAAGGTCGACCATGTTAGAACTGACTGACAGTGACCTTTCGAGTTTGAAGAAAAGTGCGTCAATTGGGATATTCTGCCACTCAACCATCGTCCGATCCTCAGGCTCAGTCTCGGTAGTTTCGTAGTAATAGTGCGGCTAAAAAATAAGAAACGTGTGAATGATTAAAATGCTGCCAATTTTCTTGATTACAACCCCATTGATTTCCAGTTTCTATACAATCAAACTGATGTCGATTGATTTTTCTTTGCTCAGAGGTGCAAAGAAATAGTTAATTATGGAAAAATTGACAAAATTTTAAAAAATCTTATCAGGTTAAATGATTTTTTTATTCTCTTTGGGGTCTCTTTGGCATAATATTTCAAATTGAACTTCAGTTCTGGCAACTTTTTTAACAAATGACTGTTTTTCACTATTCTTAAATCTATGATTTCAATGACTAATTTTAAATGACAATTTAATTTCACTGATTCTGAATAAAAAATATTTGTCAAGTTTCAAAAAACAAATTTATAATAATTATACTAAAAATGAATTTCACCAAACTTGGTTTCACCAAACATAAAAAGTCCCTAACGGGGCTTGAGTTTGATTTTCCTCAAACACTGTCCACCCATATGCGTGTGATTTGTAATTAAAATTCTTCTTATCTAAATCAAATAGACATTCTTTGACTTCTCTTTTGAATTCAGGAGAACTTGAATATGGATCATAGTGGAGAAAATCACGCGCCAGTGACATTAAATTGTTGATCAGCATTGGCTCTTAATTTCTCAGTTATCAATTGAGGTTCATTTTTGTATCGTGAGAAATTAGGCTTCAATTTAATTTCCTCTATTTCGCTTCCAAATTCAGTGATCTTTTTTTGAAAGTCGTCTCCTATGCCAGCAACGTTCTGTTAAAATTAATTTGCGTCACAAAGTTTTCATGTGACAAATCTATACACGCAACGTGAAAACATAAATTGCATTCGGAGCAGTTAAAGCAGTAATTTTTGCAATTTATTTTGCTGGAGCATCAAGGAAGAAAATCAGAGGCATTGTTACTTGTTTGGTACGTTTCTGTTTACCAATTTCCGAATTGTGCAAACAGAATGGGCGTTGTTTGGGTTTCGATTGTTTTCACAGTCAAACCGCCTCAGAAAATTGGGGGGGGGCAGACTTGGACAAAAAGTAGGTCCGATCTCACCGAAGAACTGATATTAAGCTTTTTGGCTATCCCCCGTAGACCCATATAAACTGAACTCCACTTGCATTCCACAAAAAACAGTTTGAAGCAACGGTGTGTTTTCTTCAATAAGACCGTTCAATTTTCAGGTTCAAGATTTCATAAACTCAGCCACTCAATTTCATGAGCACGTGCAAAGTCAAATTTAGCGTTAATTTCTTTGAGACTTTTTGAGACTTAATTGATAGAACATATTTTCAAATTTCAGGAAAAAATGCCCAAACTGTTTTTTTAGTCAAATTTTTCCTTTGTTCATGCATTGTTGGGAAACAAGAAAAATACAAACTTGTTGTCCTCAAGATGTAATTTTGATTTGTATATAAATTTATCAGAAATTGGCAAAAGGTTTCTCCAAAATTTTGAAGGAAAAACTGACGAAATTCAAAGGAAAAAAACATCGCTGGGAAGGGGGTAGATCGCGTTGAAAATTAAAACAAACGGAAAAATTCGCAGTGAATTTAGTTAGGTTGAATGGAGATTTTACAGTGTCGGGCCTAAAACAACAGCAATTTAAAATATTTGGCCAAAAACTTTCCCAAAAAACCAACTTTTTTCTTCTTTTTTCTCACAACTGTTTAAAAACCCTTTATCCATCTCTCCGTTTTCTTGTCTCTTAAATTCAATATTACCGACCATTTTGTCTCTGTATCGAAGAGATATTTTGGTAAAACAAAGAATTCAGGCAGTTTAGAGCTCTGAAAAAAACAAAAATCAACTTCGAAAATGTAAAACTGAAAGCAGAAAAGTGTGTTCTTTTCTAAATTGTAGAAACTGTTCTGCAAGCAGTTCTTCTTAGCTCATCAATACTAAACACTTCAATATTTTTAAAACATTGGAGACTTAAAGACACCGGTTAATTGAAATCAAATCAACTTAATCAAATTTTGAAAAGCGAAGAATAAAATCTTTTACTATATTTCTTCTTGCAATCTTTTTGTTATTGGAGTAGATATGTTAATCTAATCTGCTCTAGTATAATTAAATCTAGAAAAAGTTGAAATCTAGAGAGCTCGTGGATGGCTATTCTGACAAATTTAATAAATTTTCCATACATTTTTTGAAAATTAGAAAAAATTCTCTTTCTATTCTCTGTATTTTGAAAATTTTCTTCGAACACCTTTGATAAAACGTCTAAGAGATGTTGACAAAATTATTTTTTTGTTCATTATTATCAAAATGACAAAACTTTTTGAAAAATTTCGAAGAGTTTGTTTTAAGTTTTAATGACTATTTTAGAATTACTTTTACATTGAGCTCAAGATTTCCAGAGAAAACAATCAAAATTTAAATGAACGTTGAGGAACCCTGGCTAATGACCAGATGCCAAAAGTTTGAAAAATGCTTCGTTTGTCGGGGTTTGTGTTTGTGTACGTGTGTGCGCAAGCTTTTGTGGGTGCATGTATTTGTGGTTTTTTTGTGTTTATAGTGTGCTTGGTATGTGTTTGTAAGAGGGAGAGAGAGAGAGAGAGGGAGAGTGAGAGTGAGAGAGAGAACGAGAGTTGCTGTGAGCGATCATGTTTCTTTAAATTGTAGAAACAAACAGACAGAGAGTGCAGAGTTTCTGCGAATTGCGGCTGTAGATAAGTCCAAAAAAGTGAGTTTTTAAATCTCATTGACAAGGCATCTCGGAGATTTGAAAATATTAACTGTCTCACTACGCTCACTAAATATTAAAATCGACATATTGTTTCTAAAACTTCAAAAACCGACTCGATTGCCTCAAAACTTCTGCGCCTAGTTTTTATTGCAACGAAGACCTAAATAAACAGGGACGAACCTTGAATAGTGACCAATTGCCAAAGAAGTTTATTTGTGTACTATGAGTGGCTTGTGTATTTGTATGATTTTCCTGTTTCTGTGTCGTTCAAATTATGCTCATCTGTCTGGAATGTCTTGAAGAGTTTTCGTTTTGTCTACGGCATTTTTTTGGTTCTAACAGTACAAGTAATTTTCTCCAATGCATATAAGTTGCTTTAAGATACACCCAAGGGTTTCTCTGACAGATTTTATATGTTTGTTTTGCAAACTTGAGAAGTATATTGGATCATTCTGTGCTACGCACGGACTCGCACGGCCGGTTTTAACCTTTTTTAATAACGGACTTTTGATAGAGCCCATTGTGTTTTCTGAGCAATTCTAATAAATTTGGCTACTATGTTAAAATGTTTTTGAGATTTTGAGACTTTTCCCACTTTATTTTCCCTTACTTTATTTTCCCACTTGTAAGCTTTAATGTAAGTGTCGCCGCTGTGGACAAAGAATGTATTCACGTAATTTGCGTCTTTCAGCCAATCAGGACTCTTCATGTCACAGGTATCTGAAGAATTGCAGCAGTAACAACACGTCTTCATCTCCGGAAAGTAGAGATACCTATAAATATCAAATAAAGCTGTTTTTGCTGCCTAGCCTTGAATTTATAATTGGGTTATTGGGTCTTTCACAGCTTAGTCATATAACGTATCCCAGGTTTAGGCACCAATTTATGAAAAAAGCTTAAAATTGTTGTGAAGAGGGCCTTTATTGACTAAAAATGCACAGTCGAGCTTCCAAATTAAAGTCGACGAAAATTTTTTTTTTATTGTTGAGGATAAGTTAGTCCATGACTTTTCTTTTTTTGCGACGTTTTTTTGCTTTTGTACATCCTGGAGCAGCAACAGACAAGACAAACGTTGTTCCAAAGCTGTCCAGATTGATTTAAAAGACAGTTGGAAAGTTGCCAAAAGAAAGGAAACTTTTCTTAACTTTTCATCATGGCTAATAGAAAGAATAGCCATCGCAATAAAATGGCTATTTCAATTGAATCTGGTAATGCCTTTGTCTGGCTGCGATACCTGCGATACCTGCTCCCCGCCACCCACGCAATTAAGCCGAACACCCTCCCCCAACCGCACGATTAAGCCAACCCCCTCCCAAAAGCCACGATTAAGCGAACCCCCCTCCCGCACTCCCACGATTAGGCCAACCTCTCACTCAAACACACAATTAAATCAACCCCCTCCTCAGCCCCACTCCACGATTAAGCCAACCCCCACAATCCCATGATTAAGCCAACCCCCACCCCCCCCAACCGCACGCTTAAGCCAACCCCCCCCCCGATTAAGCCAAGCCCCCTCCCGCAGTCCCATGATTAGGCCAACACACCCCCCCCTAACCGCACGCTTAAGCCAACCCCCCCCCCCCCCCCCGATTAAGCCAAGCCCCCTCCCGCAGTCCCATGATTAGGCCAACACACCCAACCCAATTATTAAAACAACGCCCTCCAGCACTCCACGATTAACCCAACCCCCTCACCCACCGCCACGATTAAGCCAAACCACTACCCTACTCCCACGGTTAAGCCAACCCCCACAATCCCATGATTAAGCCAACCCCCCCCCCCCTAACCGCACGCTTAAGCCAACCCCCCCCCCCCCCCCGATTAAGCCCAAGCCCCCTCCCGCAGTCCCATGATTAGGCCAACACACCCAACCCAATTATTAAAACAACGCCCTCCAGCACTCCACGATTAACCCAACCCCCTCACCCACCGCCACGATTAAGCCAAACCACTACCCTACTCCCACGGTTAAGCCAACCCCCACAATCCCATGATTAAGCCAACCCCCCCCCCCCCTAACCGCACGCTTAAGCCAACCCCCCCCCCCCCCCCGATTAAGCCAAGCCCCCTCCCGCAGTCCCATGATTAGGCCAACACACCCAACCCAATTATTAAAACAACGCCCTCCAGCACTCCACGATTAACCCAACCCCCTCACCCACCGCCACGATTAAGCCAAACCACTACCCTACTCCCACGGTTAAGCCAACCCCATCCCGCACTCCCACGATTAAGCCATCCCCCCTCAACGACAGCCATGTTTGAGCCGACGCTTCGCCCACCGCCACGATTGAGCCAATCCCCTCTCGCACTTCAACGATTAAGCCAACTCCTTCATCTACCGTCACGATCAAACAACTCCCAAACTCCTGCGATTAAGCCAACCCCTCCCACCCGCGAATAAGCCAACCACCTCACTCACCACCAGAATTAAGCCAACCTCTCTCATCCACTCAATTCCCCATTAAGCTAATCCATTCCCCACCCCACGATTAAGCCAACACCCTCGATCGCAGCAACGATTTAGGCAACCCCCTCCTGCAATCGTACGATTAAGCGATCCCCCTCCCTCAACCCTACGATTAAGCCAACTCCCTCTCCACCTCCACGATAAAGCCAACTCCCTCGGCAACAGCCAAGATTAAGCCAAACCGCTCCCGCACTCCCACGGTTACGTGAAACCCTCCCCCACCCTCACGATTAAGCGAAAACCCTCCCCAACTCCCACGATTAAGCCAACCTCCTCGGCCACCGCCACGGTTAAGCCACCCCTTCCCGCACGCCCACGAATAAAACGAACCCCCTCCCACATCGCCCCGAACAAGCCAACCAACTCCCCCACCTCCACGATAAAGCCAAACCATTCCCCAATCCCAACGGTTAAGCCAACTCCCTCGGCCACAGCCACAATTAAGACAAACTCCTCCCCCATCCCACGATTCAGCCAACCCCTCACCCATCGTCACGATTAAACCACATTCCTCGGCCACAGCAACGGTTAAGCCAGCGGCCTCCTTCACCTCCATGATTAAGCTAATCCATCCCTACCCCACGATTAAGCCAACGCCCTCGATCGCAGCTACGATTAACCAACCCCCCTCCCTCAACACCACGATTAAGCCAACCCCTCCCCAACCGTACGATGAAGCCAACTCCCACGTCAACAGCCACGATTAAGCCAACCCCCTCTCGCACTCTCACGATCAAGTGAACCCTCCCCCAACCCCACGATTAAGACAAAACCCTCCCCCACTCCCACGATTAGGCCAACCCCCTCGGCCGACGCCACGACTAAGCCAACCCCCTCCCGCACTCCAAGGATTAAGCGAACCCCCTCCAGCACCGCCACGATTAAGCCAACTACTTTCCCCAACGCCAGGATTAATCCAACCCCCTCCGCAGCCCCCACGATTAAGCCTACCCCTCCCTGAACCCCACGATTAAGCCAACCCGCTCTCCCAACCCCACGATAAAGCTAACCTCTCTCCCACCCCCAAGATTAAGCCAACCCCCTCCCCGCCCCGCGATTAAGCCAGCCCCCACACCCACCGTCTTGATTACGCCATCCCCTCCCGCACTCTCACGATTAAGCCAACCCCTCCACCACCCCCACGATTACGCCAACCTCCCACTCCCACACCCACGATCAAGCCAACCCCCTCCCACACTCCCACTATTAAGCCAATCCCTCCCCCCCCCCAAGATTAAGCCGACCTCTTTCCCGCACTCCCACGATTAAGCCATTCCCTCCCCCACCCCACGATTAAGCCAACCCTTCACCCACCGTCATGATTAAGCCAACCCCCCTCCATCACCCCCACGATTTTGGTCATATAAATTACCCCCCAAAAACCATAAGAATAACATAAAGGGGGCTTAAAATTTTGTGTTTGCTATAATGGCAGAAACCCAAAATATTTAACTTGAGCAGAGCAATTAAGCAGGACTCAATTTAGGCTGACAAATTTTTTAAAAAATGCTTTACAAAACACCCCACAAAACTGGTCAGGGTAAGCGGCCGTGAGAACGATATCAAGACAATGTCCTGGGGGGGGGGTGTAACTTACCTGTCGCCACTGTCCACATAATGAGTACATGGGGTGTCTTTATCTGGGTACTCAGAAGCACACAGCCGATCCCACATTCCACTTTCCTTCTCAATACTCATCTTCTTGTTGGTCCAGTCGTAATAGAAGGTACCTCTGGCATTATATCACACACATATTTAATCATCACTATGAAATCTGCAAGCTTAAGTAAATGTAGAATTCTAAATAATGTGTATTAGAATTTAACCCCTGCAAGGTTTGCAGGCAACGGTAATTGCAAAATTACCTGCCAAAATTGGATACGTGCAGTTTATTGAGAAAATAATATATAGCATTTATGTTGCAAAAGCATAATCTACAATTAGGCTTTTGTAAACAATAGTTTTGATTCCCATAACTATTGTTTATTACTACATCTTAGAAACTAACTTTTTACTTATTTTTTTCGTTTGTTTGTATTTTATTTGCATCTGCTGAAAATT
>NC_134475.1:11020057-11076785 GCF_964194025.1 Convolutriloba macropyga
GTCTCTCTCATTTTCTCTTTCTCTCCGGATCTCTCTCTCTCTCTCTCCTTTTTCTTTTTCTCTATTTATCTATCTATCTTCTTTATCTCTCTATCTCTCTCTTCTTCTCTCCTCTCCTTCTCTCTCTCTCTCTCTCTCTCCTCTCCCTCTTCTGTATCTTCCTCTTTTTCCTTATATCTCTTTCGCTCTCTCTCTCTCTCTTTCTCTCTCTCTCTCTCTGTCTCTCTTTCTAACTATTTCTTCCTTTTTTATATTTTTCGGTCTTCTCTTCATTTCTTTTTCTTTTTGTTCTGTTTATTTAAAGAAACTTATAACGCAACTTCATCTTATAACCAAACGGAATTCATAAAGAAAATCACAATTTCACCAATTTTTCGTGAATGAAAACACTTGAGACCCAAGTGAAATGTTTTCCAATTAAACAGAATGTTTTATTTGCAAAATTGACTAGCAGGCCCGTTAAAGCAATCTTCAAAATGTTAAGAAAAACTTCTGGAAAAACGGAAAAACATTTGTTCACATACCAATATTATTTTCAATGAAGCATTCACAGAAAAAGGAAAATTTGCTTTTGATCTCAAAATAAAAAAATTCTCCCCCAAACTGAAGAAAACCAGCGCAATGGCCTTCCAATTGAGCGCAAACTCCAAATCTGTGTATAAATAGAAGTTTATTGGTTTTTTATGAGAGTGACACAAGTGGCTAATGTCTCAAGACAATTCCGTGGAAAAAGGAGTGAGTGGAGGCTAGTTGCAACCTGCGAGTGGTCAGCTGCAAACTTCACAAGTAGCTTAAAACACAAATGGAGCCTCCTATAAAACATTAATAATTTAAAAACTGCAAATGATTTCAAAAAAGCAGTTTCGAGTGCTTAAAAACGTAAAATTACACCAGGAAAAAATCTAGCTATCAAACGTTAATAAGTATAAAGATCATCCTGGTCCCTAAAACCCCCCAAAAAAATTTTTAAAAAATGAGCAAAAGCAATTAGAAGTTTTTCGACCGTAAGCAAAGAGAAAATACAAAAACCTTTTACCAAACAAACCTATTCCGCAACTGCCAAAAAAGGAGAATGGCTAGTGACAGAAATTTCGCAAAAAAACAACTTTATCGAAGCTCAGAAAAAAAAGAAAAAATAAAAGGGTGGAAGTGAGGGACAGAGAGATAGAGATAGAGAGAGAGGGAGAGGGAAAGATAGAGAGGGACAAAGAGAGAGAAACAAAGAGAGAGAGAGAGAGAGAGAGAGAGAGAGGAAGATATATATATATATATATATATATATATATATATATATACAGAGAGAGAGAGAGAGAGAGATAGATAGACAGTGCATGAGAGAGAGAGAGAGAGAGAGCGAAGAGAGACATTCAAATCGAGATAGAAAAAGAGAGAGAGAGAGAGAGAGAGAGAGAGAGAGAGAGAGGAAGAGAAAGGACAGAAAAAAAATAGGGAGACAAGATGGACAGCCTAGCAAGGAAAGAAGTGGAGAAAAAAAATTGGAATCAGAAAAGATACCATTAGAAATGCGGAGAAAGAGGAGTAGCAGAACGAAGAGATTACACAAAGTGCTTTGACCGGATGCGCTCAGATCGATAAATCTAATCTGAGAAAATTTTTTTCATCACGAGGTAGTGATATTGCGTGGAATGTTTGTCCAAAAAAATTCAAAAGAAGGGTTGGCTTTTTCTTGAGATTATTCATATAGGAAAATCTGATTTGAACACACGAGGATCACACTAGAAATTACCGCTTTTTGAGATGCCTCGTAGACCAAGGTCATGACTCATTGATATTTGTCATGATTGATATAGAGCGCTACAAGAACCGACCAAATTATCACAACTGAAATCGTTTTTCTGGCCTTGAACTAATTGCTTTTCCAAATATGATCGGCTTTGTTAGTTTGTCTTCCAATAGGCTAATTGTCTTTCTCTCCCTTTCTGTGCATTTTTCTCTCTTTCTCTCAGCTTTCTTTTTCTCCTTTTACAACTCTCTCTCCCTCTCTCTGTAAATTGTGTTTCTTTCTCGCTCCCCTCCTCTCTCTCTCTCTTTCTCCTTTTGTTCTTTTTTATATATATATATATATATAAATATATATATATATATATATATATATTTATATATATATATATATATGTATAAATAAATATATATGAAGAGTGGACAAAGAGGAAGAGAATGACCTTAGAGAAATAAGGGACTTAAGTTAGAAAAAATCGAGAAAAGTATTGTGGAAAAACTGTAGAAAAGATACAGTTTAGAGATGTGGAGAAAAAGTAGTAGCAGAAAAATGATATGACACAAAATTCTTTAACTGGATGCTCTCGAATCGACTGAAAATACTTTTTGAAAAAATGCATCGCCAGGCACAAGCATTTCAGGGAATATTCAAACAAATAAGCCAAAAATAAGAAATGTAGAAGAATTAATACTTGAGATATTTCATTTCCGAAACTATTGATTGGAAACACAGAGATTACACTAGAAATTACCGCTTTTTGACATGACTTCTGAATCAAAGCTATGGTTCAGTGGTATTTGTGAATTGATATAATGCTACAAGAACCAAGAACAGACCAAATTATCTAAATTGATAGAATCTGACCGGTTTTATGAGAGTCTTACACTAATAGGAGGAATTTTGAGGCCCTTTAAAGAGTAAGCCATAACTAATTGCCCGTCTGAAAAGAAGATCAATTATCAGATTGTGAAGTCAGGCCTTGAATCCCCAAAATCGTCCGCACAGCATTTGTATCTCTAACATGAGGTGCACAAAAACCTACTGGGGAGGACCGACTAACCGGTGTCTCAACAGTACAGGGGTGGGTGTGAATCCCATTGGGCGAAACGCCCTCGCCTTAGAGTAATAGTATAATAAAGTATTATTGAGCGTGAGATATCACCACCTATTCAATCTGGCTGAAAATTGGAGGACTCTCCCATCTAACTATGGGGTTTAATGCATCCGTAATGGTACTCCAGTTAATCATTTTTAACATTTCACAACTGACTTTAACTATTACATCCCAAAATAAGGGGATTTTGGGGGTCAATTACCGACCCGAAATTGGCCCTCTTAAACCCTAAATACACAACCCAAAAAATATATGGGAGATCCCCAATTACAAATGGAGTTTAATGAACGCATTCCTGTAACCAAAATCGATATTTTGTGCATTTTTTCTTGTGAAATACCTCATGATAAGCATGTAATCAGGGGGTCATTTTCCGAGTGAAAATTGAACCCCTGGATCTCAGAAGACCCTCTACAAAATTGATATGGGGAATTGCCCATAACAACTGGAGTTCAATGCAACAATTTTTGCAGTCAAAACAAACAAATTTTGCAGTCAAAACAAAGCAAACAATTCCGAGTTTCACATTAAGCTAAAATAGAATATCAATATTTGAAAAATTGTGTTACAAAATAAACATAATGATAATCCCTATTAACTGAGAAATCTGAGAAATTAAAATTTGCAATTGGGACAAAAAATTTTTCAACTTTACTATGTCTCGGCATAGCCTGAAATGGGCCCAAACAAGGTTCGGCGCATAAAGAGCCAAAATTGAACCCTCAACTAAAAAAATCATATAGAAAATGTATATGGGGATACTACCCACTATCTGAGTAATTCAAGGACCGCATATATGTGGGGGTTATTCGGGAATTTTGGGATACCGAAATTTGGGTGACACAAATTTGACCCAAAAACGCTATTAATTTGAATATTGCCCTTGAATAAATTTTTGACCGGGCAGATTCAGGAAACAAGCAGGTTAGCCATAGCACGAAGCGTTAAATACCAACAAAATGTTACCACGGTCGTTAGTATTGTTGCAATACTTTCAGAGATATTAACAAAAATTTGAGTTTAATCCATTTTTTTGTTCTAAGTAACAGTTATGTCCAAAAGGAAAATAAATTGATCGCCCCAAAGCTCTACTTCTAGGTGAAAATAAATTTCCTACCTCGCGTTACAGGCAGTTTTATTTTTAGAAGTTTAAACAAACAAAAGTTCCCCAGAAACTCCTTGATTCATGAGAAAGCAAATATTGTCGATTTTCCAGAAAACACAAGTTCATTGCCAATAACAGTCATTGCTGCTGGATGGAGAAGGCCAATTGTAACCAAAGACATGACTCTCGAACAAAGACTTTGGGTAAAAAATACAATTTTTGCTGTTTTCTTTCAATTATTTTTATTTACTCTGTTAATCAAGACATTTTAGTAATTTAATTGACATATGCGAGCCAGCGCAGTTCAAAGTGAACGAAATGGGACTATGGGATTTTTGTTTAATGTAATAGCTGGAACGAAATTTAACAAAAAAATGTGAAGCGAAGGAAAAAAATTATCTATGGTGAGTGACCAATCTGTGAACTAGCTCTTATAAATATTCAACTTTATGATAGTAAACTAAAAACTAATAGCCTACTGCACTTCTTTTGTAGTGGTTCTTTCAGCATTAATTTCAATCAGGTACAATGAAACGGGTTCTGAGCCAAAAAAGCATCAAGACCTTAACTTTGTTCCGTTACGAAAATCGTTTAAAAAGCGGCAAATTCCACGAAAGCAGTTAAACCACAAAACTATTAATCTCAGTCAACACTTTTTTCAATTACAGTTCAAATTGAGTTCGAATAAACAAATAGATTAAATATTTTTTCTTTTTATGAGGAGATATTGCCAAAAACAATATACCGTATCCAATATACCGTATATCTGAGATATCCAATGAGCTCATTTTGTGTGTGTAACTTGGGTATTCTTAGTACTAAAATATTTGTGACACTGATTTTTATCAAAACATGCTGTTGTATTGAAATTTTCTCTTGAAAACATTTTTGACCAGGCACGTTAAGGGAACCAACTGCAACCGACGCAGGAGAGGTTAGTATCAACAAAATGCGGCTACGGCTCTGAGCATTTGTGAAGACTTTTTCGAGATATTGAAAAAATTTTGAAACTTACATTTTTTTATCTGTATTTTGTTTCAGTTCTTCATAGCAAAGGTGCTCAGAAAAACCCCAGAAGATCTTGTAACGGTTTTAAGCAACAGTTTTGTCCATTGCAGTTCTTCCGACCTCGAGTTCAATGTTCTACATTGAAATTTGTTCTGAGCACCAAAAGTCCTCGGAGTTTAAATATGTTTCATCAACACAAATTTTCCAAAAACAATCAATTGCAAAAAAGCCCTGAATAACGGTTGAACATTGAAAGACAATTTTTTTGTATGTATCTGCAGTGCTGTTTTGAATCAGCAGTGCTATTTTGTTGGATAATGCTCCTGAATAAATTTTTGACCAGACAGATTTGGGGAACAAACTGGTTAGCAAAAACAAGAGGCATTCAGTACCAACAAAAAGTTATTACGGCCGTTGGAATTGGTGAAATACTTTCGGAGGTATTAACAAAAACTTAAAGTTAACCACAATTTTTGTTTCTGAGCAATGTTTCAGTTCATGGGAAATTGCTCGGAAAAAGCTACAGAACGTCTTGTTGCGTTGTTCTGGGTAACAGTTATGTCAATTAGGAAAATAGATTGATTGCCCCAAAACACAACAACTAAGCGGAAAACAAATTTCCCAACTCGCAGTGAATGCAGGTTAAGTTTAAGAATTTTAAACAAACAAAAGTTCACCAGAAATTCCATGATTCATGAGAAATAAAAAAAGTTGTCGATTTTCCAGAAATAAGAGTTTTTCGCAGTCATTGCTGACAAGGCTGGTTAAGGGAACCAACTGGCAACCAACCGACGCAAGAGAGGTCAGTATCAACAAAATGCTGCTACGGATCTATGTATTTATGAAGACCTTCCCAAGATATTGCAAAAAGTTTGAAAAGTACAAGATTATTTGCTATCCAATGATTGACTCAATTCTCCAAAGGTGCTGAGAAAAAACATCAGAAGATCTTGTAAAGATTCTGCAGAGTTGTTTTGAATCAACAGTGCTATTTTTTTTAATCTTGCCCTGGAATATATTTTTTATCAGGAACATTTAGGGAACAAGCTGGTTAGCAAAAGCAAGAAGCGTTCAGTACTAACAAAATTTTATCACGGCCGTTAGAATTGGTGAAATACTTTCCGAGATATCAACAAAAGTTTAATGTTATCTACATTTTCTGTTTCTGTGCAATGACTCAGTTCATGGGAAACTGCTCGGAAAGAGCTCCAGAACGTCTTCTTAAGTTGTTTTGAGTATTAGTTTAGTCAATTAGAAAAAAAACATTGGTTGTCCCAAAACTCGACAACTACTTGGAAAATAAATTTCCTAACTTGCAGTAATTGCAATTTAAGTTTAAGAAGTTGAAACAAACAAAGCTTCAAGGAGCTTCATGATTCTTGAGAAATGAAAAATTGTCGGTTTTTCAGAAAACAGGATTGTACTGCCCATAACAGTCATTGCTGCTGGATGTCAATTGTACCCGTAGATATGAATATATGATTCTCCAACAAAGACTTTTGTGTAAAATAACAATTTTTGCAAATTTCCCTCAATTATATTGAAATCCTCTGTTAATCCAGACATTTTATTAATAGAATTGACATATGCAAGCAAGCGCAGTTCAATATCAACGAAATGGCACTATGCGATTTCTGTTTGATATAGTAATTTGGGAGATATTAAACAAAAAATGTGAAGCAAAGGAAAAATGTTTATCTATGATCAGTGACCAACCTGTGAACTTCTCTTATAAAATACCATCTTTATGATAGTAATATATAAAAAATTTAACCTACTGCTCTTCCTTTGAAGCGGTTCTTTCAGCATTGATTTCAATCAGGTACAATGAAACGGGTTCTGAGCCACTAAACTGTTTTGACCTTAACTTCGTTTCGTTAAACAAAATGTTCAAAAAGCAACGAGTTCCATGAGAGCAGACAAACCACAAAACTATTATTCTCAGTCAAAACTATTTTCATTCACCGTTCAAATTGAGTTCAAATCAGCCATGCAAAAAACAATGTGCCGTAGCGAATGACCTAATATTGACCTCATGTTTCACTTTTCCGTATATAAGACCTTCAAAACGTAGAAAAAAGCTACAGTTTATATAGTGATACTCTGAACTGTAATGGAAGTCTTAAAAATGTCAATTTTTAATTGGGTCAAAAAAACTCATTTGTTTACTATGTTACCGCCGACACAGCCTGAAATGGCCCAAATCAACGTTCGGCCCATACGGAGCAAAAACTGACACCCTCTATTCAAAAAAACTAAGTTAAAAAATTGTATAAGGATACCGCACGTTAACTGAGGTATCCAAGGAGCTCATTTTGCTTGGGTAACTTGGGTAATCTTAGTACTAAACTTTTTGGGACACAGATTTGACTAAAACTTGCTTATGTTTTTGAAATTTTTTTTGATTAATGTTTTGACCAGGCAGGTTAAGGGAACCAACTGGCAACCGACGCAAGAGAGGTCAGTATCAACAAAATGCTGCTACGGCTCGTAGTATTTGTGAAGACCTTCCCGAGATTATGAAAAAGTTTGAAATGTACAAGAATTTTTGCTATCCGTTTATTGCCTCAACTCTCCGAAGGGGCTGAGAAAAAACTCGAGTAAAGGTTCTAAGCGACAGTTATGTCCATTGCATTTCTTCCAATTTCGAGTTCAATGTGCTACATAGAAATCTGTTCTGAGCGCCAAAGTGCTCTGAGTTCAAATATGTTTCCAGAAAGCAATTGTTCAAAAAACCATCAATTGCAAAAAAAACCTTTAAATAACGGTTGAACATACGATTGCAAATTTGTTTGTATATATCTGCAGAGTTGCTTTGAATCAACAGTGCATTTTTTTGAATTTTGCCCTGGAATAATTTTTTGACCAGGCAGATTTAGAGAAAAGGCTGATTAGCAACAGCAAGAAGCGTTCAGTACCAACAAAATGTTATCACGGCCGTTAGAATTGGTGAAATATTTTTCCGGGGTATTAACAAAAGTTTATTGTTATCTACATTTTCTGTTTCTGTGCAATGGCTCAGTTCATGGGAAACTGCTTGGAAAGAGCTCGAGAACGTCTTCTTAAGTTGTTTTGAGTATTAGTTAAGTCAATTAGAAAAAAACATTGGTTGTCCCAAAACTCGACAACTACTTGGAAAATAAATTTCCTAACTTGCAGTAATTGCAGTTTAAGTTTAAGAAGTTGAAACAAACAAAGCTTCAAGGAGCTTCATGATTCTTGAGAAATGAAAAATTGTCGGTTTTTCAGAAAACAGGATTGTACTGCCCATAACAGTCATTGCTGCTGGATGTCAATTGTACCCGTAGATATGAATATATGATTCTCCAACAAAGACTTTTGTGTAAAATAACAATTTTTGCAAATTTCCCTCAATTATATTGAAATTCTCTGTTAACCCAGACATTTTATTAATAGAATTGACATATGCAAGCAAGCGCAGTTCAATATCAACGAAATGGGACTATGCGATTTCTGTTTGATATAGTAATTTGGGAGATATTAAACAAAAAATGTGAAGCAAAGGAAAATTGTTTATCTATGATCAGTGACCAATCTGTGAACTTCTCTTATAAAATACCATCTTTATGATAGTAATATCCAAAAAAGCTAGCCTTCTGCTCTTCCATTGAAGCGGTTCTTTCAGCATCGATTTCAATCAGGTACAATGAAACGGGTTCTGAGCCACTAAAGTGTTTTGACCTTAACTTCGTTTCGTTAAAGAAAAAGTTCAAAAAGCGACCAGTTCTAGGAGAGCAGACAAACCGCAAAAGTATTATTCTCAGTCAACACTCTTTTCATTCACAGTTCAAATTGAGTTCAATTCAGCCATGCAAATAACAATGTACCGTACCAAATGACCTAATATTGACCTCAAGTTTCACGTTTCGGTATATAAGACCTTCAAAACGTAGAAAAAGGGCTACAGTTTATATAGTGATACTCTGCACTAAAATGGAAGTCTTAAAATTGTCAATTTTTAATTCGGGCAAAGAAACTCATTTTTTTTACTATGTCACCGCCGACAAAGCCTGAAATGGGCCCAAATCAAGGTTCCGCCCATACGGAGCATTGACACTCTTATTTCAAAAAAAACTAAGTTAAAAAAATGTATAAGGATACCGCCCAATATCGGAGGTATCCATAGAGCTCATTTCGTTTGGGCAACTTGGGTATTCTTAGTACTGAAATTTGTGTGACACCGATTTGACTAAAACTTGCTGTTGTTTGGAAATTTTTTTTTGAATAATGTTTTGACCAGGCAGGTTAAGGGAATCAACTCGCAACCGACGCATGAGAGGTTAGTTTCAACAAAATGCGGCTACGGCTCTTAGTATTTGTGAAGACCTTACCAAGACATTGAAAAAAGTTTGAAATGTACAACATTTTTTTCTCTCGGGTTGATGGCTCTGATCGGTTCTGAGCAACTAAAGTTCTCTCAGTTTAAATACGTTTCCACAAAGCAATTGTTCAAAAAAACCATCAATTGCAAAAAAGCCTTTAAATAACGGTTGAACATTCGATGACAAATTTTTTTGTATGTATCTGCAGTGTTGTGAAAAGGTTCTGATTTTCATTCCGAATCAGACCTACTTCAGAAATGAATTCTGAATTTTCCTCTGATTTAGAGGAATTAAGAGGACATAGAATTTGAGTTTTGCTCTGGTTCAAGGAGGTATCAGAATCAATACAGAAACTATTCTGAAAGCTCTCTGAATCAGTACTGAAAGATAATATTATTCTGAAAATGTTATGATTCAGTTCTGATGCTGACTGAATGCAAGGTACGGGCATACTTCAAAATGTTATAATCCATTATTGCATTAAGGCATTTTTGATTTTCTAAAACGAATAAATCTTTTTTTCCAAGCATGTGAATTAAAAATATAGCCGAAAAGTTAAAAATTTGCATGCCTTCAGAGTAATCAGAATTATAAAAAATTTTCTTGTTATTGATTAATAAAATTTCAATCTGAGTGTAATATCTTATGATAAGAGTTAATATAAAAATGTTTAAAATTTATACTAAATTATGAACTTGATAGAGATTTTACCAAAATGTTTAACCAATTAAATGCATGCAGTTAGTTGGCTATAGGTGGTTATATTAATTGGCTATATTTGTTTCAATTCACGCTGCCTCAATTAATATTTGTAATCAACATTTTTAAATATAGGGATATGCGTTAAATATGTGTGTGTGTGTGTGTGTGTGATATAAGGGAAAAAACTTTCTCTGTCTGGTACCATCCCGATGCCCAGAAAGAAGTTTCAGTGAAGTTCTGAACAAACTGGTCCGGCCATTGGGGTGGACTTGGTGTTGAATCAGCACCCAAAACTCCTGAAAAAATGTTGATTTCTACCATTGGAGAAATACTGCTTTCCTGTTCTCTGAAGAATGTCTGCTTGACAAAGTTTCCGACAAATAATTTAAAAAAGTAAAAATTTTCCGACGAATAATTGTTCCGACCCCCACTTTTGTGGGGAAGGAGGAACTATATACTAAAATGGGTTTTTTGCTCAGTCAATTTTGGCCTATCGATATATTCATCGTAGAGTTGTGAGTGGTATCAATAGAAAGCACGTACATCCTAGAATGTGGAATTAAAAAGATTTTTTCAAATTTCGTTTTTTACAGGGAGTTATCGAGCTTTTGTGAATATTCGGCAGTTTTTTTTCAAATTTTCCAGAAAAATCGCTAAAATTTGGCTGAATTTTGCCAATATAATTCTAAACATGTTATTTTTTACGTTATGATATAGTGTTATTGTTTTCATTTAAGATAGAAGAGCTTTGCTGAATTGTTTGATTGAAGTTTTCTTGGCTAAAATTTTTGATAAACTATTCAAAAACCGAACTTTTTTCATGAAACATAGCAGAGAATATGCGTTTTTTGTCAACTATGTTAAAATTTGCCTGAGGTACAGACCTAGAAACCCCTAACGCAAAGTCCGTAATCTCCAAAAAAACTCCCATATAAGTCTTCTAGAAAAAAAACTCCCATATAAGTCTTCTAGAATTAAAGATTTGCCGTTTACTGCAAATTTTATACAAAAGCATCTTTGTTTTTTTTTTAATTTTTGAAATAATTAACTCACTGAATGACCTACTTCACAAACATTTGGAACAAATGGTTGTTTTCTTTGAGCGCCACAAAATAATGGATAGCTTTGATTTCATCACGGATTCTTTTAATAAGAAATTTTTAATTTTTATTTGGTCGCTGGTTTTGTTTTCAAAACGATTTGTTTCATTGTCTTTTTAGGTTAATTACTGACACAAAACTGCAATCCACAGCTCAAATAGTTACAGCTCGCATTCACAAGAAAATGAGGTCAAATGTACATATAGTTTGTTTCCAGAGAAAACCTAATGCTTTTTATAGTTTATACGAAGAGTTTTAGTAAACTTTAAGTGAATTCTTGTTTTCATTTTACCTCCAATTTTTTTGCAGTCTGATTGCTAATTCGCACTGATCAAAGATCCAAATGCTTTCTTCAAGAGGCTTATGTTAACCTATACAATGCTTTCGGTTGTTATCTAGTTTCTATTATGACCTAAATATTATTGTTTTAAGAAATTTTTAGTAATCGTGGTTTTTTGAGCTTGTTAATTTTTTTACCTCAGTTCTGTCAATTTTATGTTTATTCCCGATACCTACAGGTCAAGATTAAGGCCTTTAAGACTTAGTCAATTTGTTTCAGAAGCATTTTGTGAGCATTAAATAGTTTTCAAATGTTTTTTGGTTCTTTTTGTTGTCATTTTAAGATAGTCTTTTTGCTGAAAGTCTTTATGATGCTCAATGGAGACTGAAATGGAGATTCAAGTTTCTCGAGTTGGACATCTTATAATTTTAATGGCTTCAGCACTGCGGTTTCGTACAGTTGTTTATAAAATTTTTTATTTTTGCTTGATTCGGCCCTCTATGTTATATTGTTTTCATTCATTAAACGGTTTGTTGAACGATATAACACTTTTTTTCATCTCGGCCTCATTTGAGAGATGTCGTGAATTTATTTTGAACCAAAAAAATTTTTCTGTTCGTTAAACGTTTGGATTGCTGTCTTTAGGGCTTAGTCAATTTGTTTCAGAAGAATTTTGTGAGTTTTAGATACTTCTCAATATTTGTGGTTCTTTTTGTTTTCATTTTAAGATACACCTATTACTGAAAGATTTTATGATGTTCAGTGGAGATTCATATTTCTCGAGGTTGACATCTTATAATTTTAATGGCTTCAACACTGCGGTTTCGTACAGTTGTTTATAAAAGTTTTTATTTTTGCTTGAATTTAGTGTTATTTTGTAGTTTTATGACTTAGTCTCAAAAAAGTGGCAATGATTTTCTGAGCATTGGCAATCATTTTTCTGTAAATTTGTAGGTTATTGTTTATATATACAAGTCAAATCTATTGTCCATTGAAATAAAATTTGCTATTCTTAACTTTTTTTTTCCTAAAATGGTCGTTCCTCTTGGTACTAGGAGTTTTCATGAATTACACGTGATTCTTGCATACTTGCCGATTTTTTTAGATTTATGTTTCCATTACACAATATCACAATAATGGCATTTGAAAAAAAACTTCATCAAAAAATTTATTGTTCTTAGTGAACAGCTTCAATTTTAATTGGCCGAGAAATCGTTTTCTTGCAAATTCTGAATTTTTTTAACTTTGCCGGTATCTGTTCTTCTTTTTCTAGTCGTATGACATTTTTTGTATATTAAAAGGTCTTAAGCACTTTCTTTAAATGAATGTCACAAGGATCTTCTTCGCTACATATTGTTTTCAATTGTTTTGATTTTAATTTTTTTTTTAAAAACGGCAACATTTTTTAAACTTTCACTTTTTGCTTTTTTCAAGTCGACATCTCATCAAGTCGCATTGCGAAAAAGTACCATAACTTTTTTCCTGAAAAAGTACTTGTTTGTTTCTTTTACATAGGTTTTATCTGATGCAATTTTGATTTCATTATTAGTTGTTTTCTTAGAAAAATGGACAACGAATTCTTGCCGTAATATATATTTGTAAATTTTTGTTTTTTTTTCGCTGTCTTTTCTGGTAGTCACATTAGTGACCGGTCCCATCGGCCCTCTAAGTTATATTGTTTTCATTTAAGATAGAAGAGCTTTGCTGAATTGCTTGATTGAAGTTTTCTTGGCTGAATTTTTTTAAAAACTATTCAAAAACCGAACTTTTTTCATGAAAAATAGCACAGTATGCGTTTTTTGTCAACTATGTTAAAATTTTCCTGAGATACAGACCTAGAAACCCCTAACGCAAAGTCCGTAATCTCCAAAAAAAACTCTATTTGAAATTAGTTACCCCATATAATCTTCTAGAATTAAAGTTTCGCCGTTTACTGCAAATTTTTTACAAAAGCATCATTGATTTTTTTAATTTTTGAAATAATTAACTCACTGAATGACCTACTTCACAAACATTTGGAACAAATGGTTGTTTTCTTTGAGCGCCTCAAAATCAGGGATAGCTTTGATCTTATCACGGATTCTTTTAATAAGAAATTTTTAATTTTTAATTGGTCGCTGGTTTTGTTTTCAAAACGATTTGTTTCATTGTCTTTTTAGGGTAATTACTGACAAAAAACTGCAAACCACAGCTCAAATAGCTACAGCTCCCATTTACAAGAAAATGAGGTCAAATGTACATATAGTTTGTTTCCAGAGAAAACCTAATGCTTTTTATAGTTTAAACGAAGAGTTTTAGTAAACTGTAAGTGAATTCTTGTTTTTATTTTACCTCCATTTTTTTGCAGTCTGATTGCTAATTCTCACTGATCAAAGATCCAAATGGTTTCTTCAAGAGGCTTATGTTAACCTATACAATGCTTTCGGTGGTTATCTAGTTTCTATTATAACCTAAATTTTATTGTTTTAAGAAATTTTTAGTAATCGTGGTTTTTTGAACTTGTCAATTTTTTTTATCTCAGTTCTGTCAATTTTTTGCCTAATCCTGATACCTACAGGTCGAGTTTAAGGCCTGTAAGGCTTAGTCAATTTGTTTCAGAAGCATTTTGTGAGCATTAAATAGTTTTCAAATGTTTTTTGGTTCTTTCTGTTGTCATTTTGAGATAGTCTTTTTGCTGAAAGTCTTTATGATGCTCAATGGAGACTGAAATGGAGATTCAAATTTCTCGAGATTGACATCTTATAATTCTAGTGGCTTCAACACTGCGGTTTCGTACAGTTGTTTATAAAATTTTTTGTTTTTGCTTGAATCGGCCCTCAATGTTATATTGTTTTCATTCATTAAACGGTTTTTTGAACGATATAACACTTTTTTTCATCTCTGCCTCATTTGAGAGATGTCGTGAATTTATTTTCAACCAAAAAAATTTTTCTGTTCGTTAAACGTTTGGATTGCTGTCTTTAGGGCTTAGTCAATTTGTTTCAGAAGAATTTTGTGAGTTTTAGATACTTCTCAATATTTGTGGTTCTTTTTGTTTTCATTTTAAGATACACCTATTACTGAAAGATTTTATGATGTTCAGTGGAGATTCATATTTCTTGAGGTTGACATCTTATAATTTTAATGGCTTCAACACTGCGGTTTCGTATAATTGTTTATAAATTTTATTATTTTTGCTTGAATTTAGTGTTATTTTGTAGTTTTATGACTTAGTCTCAAAAAAAGTGGCAATGATTTTCTGAGCATTGGCATTCATTTTTCTGTAAATTTGTAGGTTATTGTCTATATATACAAGTCAAATCTATTGTCCCTTGAAACAAAATTTGCTATTCTTAACTTTTTTGTTTTCCTAAATTGGTCGTTCCTCTTGGTACTAGGAGTTTTCATGAACTACACGTGATTCTTGCATACTTGCCGATTTTTTTAGATTTATGTTTCCATTACACAATATCACAATAATGGCATTTGAAAAAAAACTTCATCAAAAAATTTATTGTTCTTAGTGAACAGCTTCAATTTTAATTGGCCGAGAAATCGTTTTCTTGCAAATTCTGAATTTTTTTAACTTTGCCGGTATCTGTTCTTCTTTTTCTAGTCGTATGACATTTTTTGTATATTAAAAGGTCTTAAGCACTTTCTTTAAATGAATGTCACAAGGATCTTCTTCGCTACATATTGTTTTCAATTGTTTTGATTTTAATTTTTTTTTTAAAAACGGCAACATTTTTTAAACTTTCACTTTTTGCTTTTTTCAAGTCGACATCTCATCAAGTCGCATTGCGAAAAAGTACCATAACTTTTTTCCTGAAAAAGTACTTGTTTGTTTCTTTTACATAGGTTTTATCTGATGCAATTTTGATTTCATTATTAGTTGTTTTCTTAGAAAAATGGACAACGAATTCTTGCCGTAATATATATTTGTAAATTTTTGTTTTTTTTTCGCTGTCTTTTCTGGTAGTCACATTAGTGACCGGTCCCATCGGCCCTCTAAGTTATATTGTTTTCATTTAAGATAGAAGAGCTTTGCTGAATTGCTTGATTGAAGTTTTCTTGGCTGAATTTTTTTAAAAACTATTCAAAAACCGAACTTTTTTCATGAAAAATAGCAGAGTATGCGTTTTTTGTCAACTATGTTAAAATTTTCCTGAGATACAGACCTAGAAACCCCTAACGCAAAGTCCGTAATCTCCAAAAAAACTCTATTTGAAATTAGTTACCCCATATAAGTCTTCTAGAATTAAAGTTTCGCCGTTTACTGCAAATTTTTTACAAAAGCATCATTGTTTTTTTTAATTTTTGAAATAATTAACTCACTGAATGACCTACTTCACAAACATTTGGAACAAATGGTTGTTTTCTTTGAGCGCCTCAAAATCAGGGATAGCTTTGATCTTATCACGGATTCTTTTAATAAGAAATTTTTAATTTTTAATTGGTCGCTGGTTTTGTTTTCAAAACGATTTGTTTCATTGTCTTTTTAGGGTAATTACTGACAAAAAACTGCAAACCACAGCTCAAATAGTTACAGCTCCCATTTACAAGAAAATGAGGTCAAATGTACATATAGTTTGTTTCCAGAGAAAACCTAATGCTTTTTATAGTTTAAACGAAGAGTTTTAGTAAACTGTAAGTGAATTCTTGTTTTTATTTTACCTCCATTTTTTGCAGTCTGATTGCTAATTCTCACTGATCAAAGATCCAAATGGTTTCTTCAAGAAGCTTATGTTAACCTTTACAATGCTTTCGGTGGTTATCTAGTTTCTATTATAACCTAAATTTTATTGTTTTAAGAAATTTTTAGTAATCGTGGTTTTTTGAACTTGTCAATTTTTTTTATCTCAGTTCTGTCAATTTTTTGCCTAATCCTGATACCTACAGGTCAAGGTTAAGGCCTGTAAGGCTTAGTCAATTTGTTTCAGAAGCATTTTGTGAGCATTAAATAGTTTTCAAATGTTTTTTGGTTCTTTCTGTTGTCATTTTGAGATAGTCTTTTTGCTGAAAGTCTTTATGATGCTCAATGGAGACTGAAATGGAGATTCAAATTTCTCGAGATTGACATCTTATAACTCTAGTGGCTTCAACACTGCGGTTTCGTACAGTTGTTTATAAAATTTTTTGTTTTTGCTTGAATCGGCCCTCTATGTTATATTGTTTTCATTCATTAAACGGTTTGTTGAACGATATAACACTTTTTTTCATCTCTGCCTCATTTGAGAGATGTCGTGAATTTATTTTCAACCAAAAAAATTTTTCTGTTTGTTAAACGTTTGGATTGCTGTCTTTAGGGCTTAGTCAATTTGTTTCAGAAGAATTTTGTGAGTTTTAGATACTTCTCAATATTTGTGGTTCTTTTTGTTTTCATTTTAAGATACACCTATTACTGAAAGATTTTATGATGTTCAGTGGAGATTCATATTTCTTGAGGTTGACATTTTATAATTTTAATGGCTTCAACACTGCGGTTTCGTATAATTGTTTATAAATTTTATTATTTTTGCTTGAATTTAGTGTTATTTTGTAGTTTTATGACTTAGTCTCAAAAAAAGTGGCAATGATTTTCTGAGCATTGGCATTCATTTTTCTGTAAATTTGTAGGTTATTGTCTATATATACAAGTCAAATCTATTGTCCCTTGAAACAAAATTTGCTATTCTTAACTTTTTTGTTTTCCTAAATTGGTCGTTCCTCTTGGTACTAGGAGTTTTCATGAACTACACGTGATTCTTGCATACTTGCCGATTTTTTTAGATTTATGTTTCCATTACACAATATCACAATAATGGCATTTGAAAAAAAACTTCATCAAAAAATTTATTGTTCTTAGTGAACAGCTTAATTTTAATTGGCCGAGAAATCGTTTTCTTGCAAATTCTGAATTTTTTAACTTTGCCGGTATCTGTTCTTCTTTTTCTAGTCATATGACATTTTTTGTATATTAAAAGGTCTTAAGCACTTTCTTTAAATGAATGTCACAAGGATTTTCTTCGCTACATAGTGTTTTCAATTGTTTTGATTTTAATTTTTTCTTAAAAAACGGCAACATTTTTTAAACTTTCACTTTTTGCTTTTTTCTTGTCGACATCTCATCAAGTCGCATTGTGAAAAAGTACCAAAACTTTTTTCCTAAAGAAATACATGTTTGTTTCTTTTGCATAGGTTTTATCTGATGCAATTTTGATTTGATTATTAGTTGTTTTTTTAGAAAAATGGACAACGAATTCTTGCCGTAATATATATTTGTAAATTTTTGTTTTTTTTTTCGCTGTCTTTTCTGGTAGTCACATTAGTGACCGGTCCCATCGGCTCTCTAAGTTGTTTTTATTCATTGAAGGGTTTGTTGAACAATATAAAACTTTTTTCATCTCTGCCTCATTTGAGAGATCTCGTGAGTTTTTTTCAAACAAAATAATTTTTCTGTTCGTTAAACGTTTGGATTGCTGACTTTAGGGCTTAGTCAATTTGTTTCAGAACAATTTTTTGAGTTTTAGATACTTCTCAATATTTGTGGTTCCTTTTGTTTTCATTTTAAGATACGCCTATTACTGAATGACTTTATGATGTTCAATGGAGACCGAAGTGAATTTCTCTTGATTAATATCTTATAAACTTAATGGCTTCATTACTGTTGTTTCGTGAAGCTATTTAAGGATTTTTTGCTTGAAAAGTGTTCTCGAAATTTTTTCTGTTCTGCTTGAATCTATTGTTTTTTTATAGTCTTATGACTGAGTCTCAATAATTACAAGTACACTTAGTTTTCTATGACGTGGCCAGATAAACTTTCTAATCTTTTAGTTGAAAGCTTGTTTGTTATGATTTTTGAACATATTTGTTATATATTAAAAAAAGACAGTGGATTTTTGAGCTTTGCCAGTCTTATTTATGTAATTTTGTAGCTTAGTGTCTCTATAAACGAGTCAGAATATCGACAATTAAGTCAAAAATATAATGAGCGGGGTCGGAACATGATGTGCGAACGCACTTAACCGAGCCTACTTGTTGCCACTAAAATCTTTTTACAAGAACTTGTTTATCTAAATGTTTTTGAGGAGCAGCTGGAATATTTAGGAAGTTTATAGTATCCATCGGCGATCGAAATTATTTGTTTACAACGCTTTAGAAAAGACTCAACATGGTGCTACTTTATTGTTTCTATCAGCTTTAGTTCTTGACATCGTAACCCAATTTAATAAGGAAAGGGAAAAAAGAGGAGGGAAAGAGGGTAAGAGTACAACAACCGGAAATTACACTGTAAATACAAGTTGCTCTAGGTGCAAACTATACACACTTGCTCTAGGTGTAAACAAAGCTGGAATAAAAAATTACACTTTTTCCACCCTTGAGTTAATTTTTTTATGCGTGCCCAGAACTTCGCAGAGACAGAGAAGCAACTCAAAAAAAATTACCGATGAAAAATCTGTGCGTTTTTTGCATAGGCATAATGACAAAAATGGGGACAGATATTGATCCAGAACATTTTTTACACTACGTTCTTTTCCCCGTTTTTTCTTAGGTGAAATCATCGACCAGAGTAAACCTAAGACTAAGTTGAACTAGGGAGGTGTCCGAATTTGTTCAAAACCAGCCCCTCATCCGCTTGCTTTGCTGGACGATTACCTGACAGTGGTCAGTAATTACATAGTCGATGAATTATTAAAGTTTATCGAAATTAATAGTTGGGCCACCGTTAGGTAACGTTTTATTCTCAAGACGAACTGACCGAAGAAAAGTGAGGCCCAAAAACTCATAAAATTTTTTTATTATCAAACTTAAGTGAACCGTGTCCACAGGATCAAATAATTTTATCCAGTGTTTAACAGGTTTAAAAGAAAACAGTTTATTGTCAAGGCAATAATATGGCGTCATGGAAGTTTTGGAAAAAAAAATGAACCAAAGTCGTTTTATGTTCAATACAGCACGATTACGGCCTAATATTGTCGAGGTACGAAAAAAGATTAAATGAATATTAATGCAGTTTCTTAAACTATCGAATAGGAAAGCTTCTTTTTCTGATGTACATTTTCTAATGTAAGTGTTCTGGTTTAACCATTCTTCTTCTTTATTTTGATAAGAGTACTGATATAGCACGGTAAAAATCACTCATAAAAACATATGAAACAAAAAAAACAAAACAAAAAAAATAATTGAGAAAAAAAGAAACATCTGAGAAGAATCTTAAGTCGTATCAAAATACGAATTTTGAGATCCTTCTAAAATACTTTATGTGAAGCTTTTTTCATCTCTGGCTCAGCACCGGCAATGGCGCATTTACTCTATTACATCACGGGTAAAATTGTACCTGTAGCATTCTCCATATCAAACATAAATAGACATGCACCAACAAAAAAAATAGAATAAACAAAAAAGCGCATTTTTAGCAGAGCTGGAAAGTTTGATCGATTTGTGATGGGTTGATAAAAATGAATTTAAAGTACTAGCAATGTTTCTTTGGTTGGAATGAAACAAGGAAAATTTTCATAAATAGTAAACAAATTGTAGCTTAAGCTGTTCAATTAAAAAAAAATGGAAAATTTGATATACACCTTATACGGAGCCCTACTAAGATTTGTAATTTTTTGGAGTTGTGAAGCCAGTGATTAAAAAAAGCAATCAACAGCAGTTTAAATGCGTTAAACGTTTGATTTGACATCATTTTACCAGCTCAGAGTTGAGAAACCAGGCATTACAGTTATTTTGTACGGTGCCGTGAAAAACTTGATACGGCCGTATATAATGCCGTACTAAGCTTCATAGTTTTTCTGGGGCACCGTATTAGTACCTGTAAGTTTTCGAAGTCTTGTCTAAGGTGGGCAACCTGGGTTGTCTCTTAAAGGTATTCAACATTGAAACAAATGACAAACCTAAAACAGCTCTACGATTTAGTGAAACTCAGAGTTTGTTTGAAAAGTATTAGTTAAATGCAACTTTCGGTAGGTTTTCAACGTTTTGGGTCTAAAGTATTTAACAGTATTGCAAAAGATGTTACAGCTTTTATGAACAAATGGACGGCAAGTGATTTGAATTTAACTTTATCTTCATTGATGAAAATTTTTCTGATTTAATTGCTAATCTCTTAAAATGGGAAGGATGCCAAAATAAATCTTAAGAATTAATTTTTCTGCGTCAAATTTCTATTGTAGTGTTAAAGCTGCAAACAGAGTATTTGACCAAAAATTGAGAACGGCGACATTTTTAAATTTTAATGGCACAGACAATTTATGAGAACTCCGTGTGATAAATAATTTAAATGGCTCTGCAGATTGAAAAAAAACTGAATGAATTTACTATGATTCAGTACTGATTTTTACTGGCACTCAGGTCCAGGTCAACATCTGGAGAGTTGAAAATACTAAAACTCAGATGAAAGTCAAATGGAGCTCTGGTTTTCAATAATGCGTACTTTCATAATTTTTCTTTCCGAAAGTTTGATTGTAATATTAGAAAAGTCAGAGGAAATTTTGAACACATTGAAAAACAAGGATGCTCGTTAATGTGCGTTCACACATGATGTTCCGATCCAAGCGCATCTACATTTTTGTCTTAAATGTCAACCAAATGAAGATTTAACAAAAATGGATGCTTGAGTTGTTACACACCCTAACTACTAATTGAATTAAATAATGCCATGCCTCATTTCAATGCTCGCTAGAACTGCAATTCAAGCAAAAAACGAAAATTTTATGCAAAAAATTTAAAATCAAAAACTAAAAGCACCTAGTAACAACGTCAAAATGCAATCAGAAAAAAACCTTAACTAAAATAATTTTTTTGGCAGCTATACAGCAGACTGGATTTTTCCTTAAAAAGACAAGGTAACAAAATACTATTCTAACAGAATAATTCCTGATAAATTTACTAAAAAGTCATTATGAAACCAATGAGACCTTTGGCTAGACTCAGCCTTAGAAACGGACTAAAGATGCTGAAGAACTCAAAAACTACAATCTATTTGCGAAAACACAAAATAATGAAATCATTAAAATCATTATCTATTTTCCGACTATTGTTTTTTTCAGTTGTTTTTTTTTATACGTAAATAAGTTCATTAGATTAAATAGAAGTAGATTAAATAAATTCATTACGACCTCATTTGAAAATCATTGGAATCTGTTACTACGCGATTGTGCTGACACAAAAGGAAAAGAGACACAAATACACAACTCACAAAATTTTTATGAAAACGCTGTTTGTTCAACAAACAAAACATCGGTTACGACATAATATCATAGATATTTTAACTTTTTAAATACAAGGATGCATCCTCTCAATGATGATGACAATTTACAAGTTGAGAAAAACAACGAAAAAAATGAAAAGTTTGAAAAATCATTGCAAATGGAAACTGACTGCTTCGGGAAATTTAAATCAATCATTTCTCAATTACAAGCTTATGAGACCGGTTGGCATTTTAAGGCTACCTAGAGAATAAAAAAAACAGACAAAAACAGCAATTACTAAAATAACTAATTTCACGGCAAAAATTTAAAATAAAAAGTTAAAAGCACCTAGTAACAACGTCAAATTGCAATCAGAAAAAAATGTTGACTATAAGAAAATTTTGTTGCTAACTATACAGCAGATGGGATTTTTCAATAAAAAGACTAGGTAACAAAGTACTATTTTAACAAAATAATTCATGATAAATTTACTAAAAAGTCATTATGAGAACAATGGGACCTTTGGTTGGACTCAAATTTTAAAAACAAATTTCGAAAACACAAAATAATGAAACCATTTAAATCAGAAGCTATTTGCTGACTATTTTTTTAATCTATTACTTGTACGTAAATTCGTTCATTAGATTAAATAGAAGTAGATAAAATCAGTTCATTTGGCCACAATTGAAAATCATTAGGATCTGTTATTACGCGAATGTGCTAAAGGAAAAAAAAAAGAGACGCAAATACACCACTCACAAAATTTTTATGAAAAAGTTGGTTGCCCAAAAAACAAAATATCAGTTACGAAATAGTATCAGTAGATAAATGAACTTTTGAATTACAAGGATGGGACCTCTCAATGATGAGAAATAGTTACAAGTTGAGGAAAATAACAAGAAAAACTGAAAAAGTTACAGAATCAATGAAATGGATAATATCGTAAACTTTGAGACTTTTTGCTATAAACTGATTGTTTCCGGTGAAATCATTTAACCAATCCTCAATTACAAGCTTATGAGACCGGTCGGTACTTTACGGCTACCTAAAGAATAAAAAAACGCAAAAACAGCAAATTCAAAAAAATGAGCGAGAAAAGTGTCCAAGCAATTAAAACTGTAGCTTTTAATGAAAATTTTTCTAATTTCAATTGTATGTTAGCAACAATGGGATTCTCCTGTTTTTAACAACATAACTCCAAAAAAACAACTATTATGAACAAAATAAGACCACGAAAATTTTGAGAAAACCCGTAGTATCAACGTCATTAAGTCGATATATACGCTCAGCAGTTTTGACTTGACTGGGGGTAAAATGTTTGTCATGCATGGGTAATCAATGAGACATGACAATATTTCTTATGAAAAAATTACCGATGCAGGAAAACCAAATATTCAGTCGAAAAGTACGAGAAGAAATTGTCGAAGCAATTTAAAACATATGTTTTCTCTAAGAAAATTATCCAAGATCAACTGAACATCTTCTCTTTTTAATCATTGGTAGCCATCAATATTAGGATAATGTGATAAGATTTCAAAAGAACCAACAGTACGAAAATATCCAAAAATTAAAAAAAATTGAAATCTTGTGGGATTGAAGTTATAACCAATAGTTAGAAATTAAAATCCCTAATGAAATACACTTTGGTTGCAGTAAAAAGGAAAAGAATCCTGTTTTTATGGAGACTGACTTACAATTCAGGAAAATAAGTTTATGATTTTAGTTATGTTAATGTTTTAAAAAAAATTTGCTAAAAATCCTTATGAAGTCTTAACAGCCATTAGCTGTCCACAGAAATCACTAGATAGGTTCACTTAGTGTTGACTACGAAACCGAATGCACTCAACGAATCTCAGCCAAAGGACTTCAAATAGTTAGTGATAACTCAAAAAACCAAGACTTCATTTAAAATTACAAAATTTCAGAGTTGAAGTCAAAAAAAGTGAGCGATCCTTGAAAACGCATTTTTTTTTCATTGGGCTTCCTATGACTGTAAATGAAATTTGAACTTAACGGAACCTCGATATGAAGAAGACTAGTCTCTAGGTGACTTAAAAAACAAAAAAATACAAAGTTTTTTTTAAAAAAGAGCTTTCAAATAGAATTCGAATTCTTTTGATAGTAAACTTCCCCATGAGACCAGAACTAATCTTTTTATCGCCTTTCGTCTGTTAGGAACTCAAAATTGATTCATTTTGTGTCGTGAAATGTTATTTTGAATTAATATTTTTACTGAAAAAATCCTAATTTGAAGAAAAATTACAATAAAAAAGGACAAAATCATGCCAAATATCACGTCTTCACGCAAAAATTCAATCCTCGATAGCTCCACGAAAAAAAAACGAAATTCAAAAAAAAAATGTTTAATTCTCAATTCTACGCTGCTGGACGGGTTTTCTAATGATACCACTCACAACTCTCTACAATGAATATATCGATCGACCAAAATTGTCTGAACAAAAAAAAAACATTTAAGTTTATAGTTCCTCCCCAAGTGGCGTCGGAACAATAAGTAGTTGAGTATTTGATTTTTAGTCAAAATTTGTTATTATTGATGAGTCCTCCAAACGGATAACGCCGTTATCATAAAGTTTTGCCAAGTTTAATGGAAAATTTTGACAAAATTATTAAATTAAAAATGCTTTGTTGAAACATTGGGAGGTTGACTTAAAATAACTTCGAATTGCATAACAAAATATGAACCTCCATAAATCAATCTCAGAAATTGGGCTTAAAGAAGAAAAATAACCCTTAATATCTCTATTATACTGAAAAAAAAAACAAAATATAAACAATTTTCTCATTGGGACTCGATAAGTTTTCTAAAGGTACTAATTTTGTACAAGAAGTCGATCAATAGTGCCAACTCAGCATATAGTTTCCCATATGACTAAAATGAGCTCAGATTTAAAAAAGGAAAAGACTTACCCTTAGCTCCCAAAATGAAGGCCACGGCAAATATAAAATATGAAACTCTAATTGGCATCATATTCAAGCAATATTACGACTGTATTATGTTGCAATTCGTATTCTGTAGTTAAATTTGAACAAAGTTTTTGTATTTTATCAGCCGATAACTGATAACTCATAAAGGTAACTAATTAGCAAACTCTGGACATACCCTTATCTGAATATATGGAATACGATAGAAAGTCAGGTGGTTTACTAATACTGTGTATTGCGACAGCTGAATCCGATATCATTGTCCGAATATGTTTGATAACATACCGTGGGATGTTTGTTTTAACCAACTTTAAATTGTAACTTGCAACTTTGCAAAAATTTACTTAGTTTTGCCATGACGTTATGTAATAACCAAATTCCATAACAACATACTATATGTTTGTGATGAAGAATGCTTGGAATGCGGCACGTAAAAGTATACACTTTTTCTTAGTGTTGATACCAGTCTGAAAAAAATTAGCCAGATCGTTGGCCAGAGACCGAAAAGACTCCTGTCCAGGTCATTCACGAGACCGAAGGGAGCCTATGCGTAACCACTTGCCAGATTAGCGCCCAGATCATCACTACAGCACGAACACCGCCAGACAATCGGAAGATATAAAATCTACCTTTTAAAGCTGTTTATAGAATGATCGATGATCATACAAATGCTAAATTATCGGTAGAGCCGAACCCGCGCACAGCCAAATGCCAAAAAAATGAGATTTTAGGCCAAATATTTCCCGTGTTCTGATTGTTTGATATTAAACTCAGCATATAAAGGCACTTTTTGGTGGGGAAAAAATACATAATAGCATAACAAAGGTCTATCCGTGGTCGCAACCTCCCTCTCCCCCACCGTCAGGGGGTTGCGGCCACGGAGACCCGACAGCAAACTATGGCTAATAAAGAGACGACAACTAATTCGCCATTTCTTATGTTTGAGGTATTTTAATTTAAACCAATCAGATTATTTGGCTAAACAGGTTTAAGCATTCGGCTCTGATTTTTTTTTCATTCGGCTCTGCACCGGGCTCTAATTCCCATCACACAAATTATCTCTCTGTAAAATCAAATTGCTGATGACACGCATATATACTTCACCATTCTATAACTGAACCTTGTAAACCTTTCGTTACACCATCCGCCAGATCATTGTCCAGAAAAAAAACAGACCAAAAGGAGAGTATTAGCAAGACAAAACAGACCCAAGAACAGAGCGTTGGCTACACTATTGGCTAGGACAAGCCAAACAGACCCTCGGCCAGATTGCCGATCAGACCAAGCAAACTATTTTACAGACCAAAAAGATCCTGGACAAAACCGACTTAAACGTGTAGAGGCATCTTAAATAACTTTAAATTTATTAGTTTCAATTTTCAGACCAAATATTCAGAAGCACGCACTTTTTAGAATTTAGTTTACGAAATTCGAGAATTAACAGATAATTGCGATTCGACAAAAAACAATTTGCAGAAAGAGTTTAATCAGCTGCATGGATATTGATGCTTGTTACAAAAAACTTTATTATCATAGTTTCAAAAACAACAGACAGAGGACTTGAAATAGAAAACTGAGAAACAATGTATTCGAAAGATATTAATTAATTGAAATGGTTCATTGTCAATTGGAGAAAATTTTTGTCAGGATACTTATCCTTAGAATAGCTTTGCTTTCAGTCTTCCCTGAGATTTTATGTGCACAAAATAACGACACTCCAAAACGTGTCAGTTAGAATTATTAGTGATAATTTGGCTGCAATTGGTACTAAAATATATACCTCTGATTTCATTATAAGCACGCAAAATAATGATGTCGTTTTTAATTGTGCTTGCAAAACTGAAAATTAAAAGTTTTCTTATTTTGTCATAATTTCAACAAAAAATCAAAAGTAAGAATGTGTGATAGGAAAATAAAAGTGGCAAACTATTACTTGTCATCATCAGGTTGCAATTTGTATTTTCAGTGAAAAAATTGACACCAATTTTTTGGAGACTCTATTGGTTCATAGTCAAACTGTTTGCAAGGCTCTTCAAAATATTTGTTCTATAGTCTTTTTCAACTAGTTTGTCAACCAGTTTCCTTAAACCAGATTTCCAGATATCTTCGATTCTGCTATTTTTTATTAGCCTAAAACGTTTTCAGCAAAGAATTGAATAACTTTATCGAGATTTTATATATATATATATATATATATATATATATATATATATATATATATATATATATATGGGTGTGTGTACGTATCTAATACCATTTTTTTATCTAGTGTTTAATCGCAGTTTTTTAATTTTCGATCTCACAAGTCAGAATTTCTTAAATTTTCTGTTGAATCTTTCTTGGTTTCTTTTTTCGTCATAATTTTAGAGAGGAATTACATATAATTGAGCTCGTTGTCGCTCAAGCTCAACTTGGTCTGATTTCGATATTAGATGCGATTTTTAACCGAAAAAGAGCAACTGAATCATTATACCCTAATTACAAAAATGATGAAAAATTTTGGTGCTTTTTTCGTTCAATTTGCGAAAAAACCCTCATTTTATAAGTGTTGGGAAACATGAAAAAGTTCATTATAGCAATTTCATTTTAGTCCTAAACTATGTTTTAAATAATTTCTAAAAACCACAAAACGACAGTTTCCGAAATTATACGGAAAATCATTCCATTCTTGTCCAATGATATAACAGAGACCAATAAGAGAGTGGGTTTATATGTTCTAAACCAATTTTGACAAAGTTTTTTTTAACAATCGAAAAAAGTGTTGTATAGTCTCTCTTAGTAAAAAAATGTGGGATCTATTCGCGCACGTTTTAATTTTGTTCATAATATTGTACTGGGTAATAATTCATAATTTGTATGCAGGGGGGCATAAAGAACTTGTAACAGAATAGATTCGATTTTTTTTTGACACCTTTAGTAGCTCCTTTAAACACAAACAACTCAAAAATTACAATTATGCTTCGCCAATACCCGGGTCAACGATCATACAACTTTCTTTGATTTCGTACTAGGTCATATATGATTCTTAGTAATCATACTAGGTCATATATGATTTGTATGAATTCTTGGTAGTCATACAAGGACCATATATGATTTCCTAGAAATCATACAAGGATCATACGAAAAAATTCAAAGACTAAAAACTGTATAATTTTGATTTTCCATTGAAGTTGAAAAAATTTCTTGGATTTCATACAAGGTCATATATGAAGCATAATACATTGACTGGTGCCACAAATTCTCGTATAATGTAGTCAGAGGACTTATTAAATTATTATATCGCATTTGCAATCCACATTTGATTCCTTGTGTGCGCTAAAAGATTAACTTTGTGGCTTAAACATGTTTAGAAAACGAATTTCAGATTATATGCAAATATTTTCTTGATTATTTCTTGTAAATCAGCATTTATAAGTATAAACTGGGTTCAGAGTATGTCAAAAATTTAGATATCTATTTGGACTTACTCTTTTATTTAGTGCCCAACGTTACAAATGATATTGTACGCTAGGGTTTGTGGCGGAGCACACTGTGATGCGGGGAATCATATAGGTGATGCCCTGCCGAAAAAAAAACAAAAAAACATAAATGATAAAAGATTTTCGAAAAACAGATGTATGATTCTTGGTATTCGTACTAGGATCATATATGATTTCTTGGTAATCATACAAGGATCATATATGATTTCTTTGGTTTGATACAAGGATCGTACTAAGAAATCACGTATGGACAGTATGAAATCATATATGATCTTTGTATGAAATCAAAGAAACTTCAACCCGGGTAAATGTCCAGTCAGCTTCTGTGACCGAAACTGGTCAGTGGGTTGACCAAAAATTCTTAAAAAATAGCCGAACTAATATTGTTGGGTATCTATCTTTGTTTGACTTTCTTTTGTTGCAATTTTCAATTGTTAGAAGCACAATGATGTCATCCAAAGAATTTGATGTCATGAAGACTTCTTTTTCCAACTCTTAAAAATAAAAAAGAAACTTTCTTAAAAATTAAAAAAGTTGACAAAAATGTCACATTGTGTTTAAAATACGAGCAAAACCATACCAAAGTTACAATATTTCAACCAATATAGAACTCAGGTTTTAATGAAAGCTGCTGCTTTTATTCATCATATTTCCTTTCTTTAAATTGTTTATATAACTTTCGCGCGTTTGGCACCAATTAAGAATTATAAAAGCACCAAAAATTGGCTCCAAGTCAAAAGTTATAGATTCTAGCATCAACACCTCCCGCGTTATCTTTAAAACTGTATATCGACTTTGCGTTGCTACGGAAAAATAGAAAACAAAAATATGAAAATATGAAAAGAAATATCAGTTACAGTAACTCTTACACCTTTAACTATCAGATTGAAACTAAGCTATTTAAACGTTCTACCTGGCTGGCTTGAAGGTGGTTGTTTTCCACAAATAAATTGCGCGTAAATATTATAGTCTAGTTTCACATTAACAGTATTTTTTTTCGTTTTATATTGATTAAGTATCGCTTTAACTTTTTCTACTTACTTACTTCTTGTAGTTATATTCTCTAATTACTTTTCTCCCAACATAGTAACTTAACAAGATTAGCTTTTTTTTCAAATTGTTAAAGCTAATATTGGCTTCGTATTGTTTTTCTAAGTGCTCTTTTGAAAATTGCTCATTGCTGTTACAAGCCATTTCTGAAAAGAAGTGTTTTTGTTATAAATTTTAGCGGAACTTTACTCCACGACGTTTTACAAGACAAAACAACCCTAAATTTTATCACGATTTAAATAAATTGAACCATTATTTTTCCGAGAATATTCAAACAAAATTTTTTTGCGTAGCCTTCAAGAGTTTTTTTGCGTAGCCTTCATAGATTACATACGAAGTTAACTTTTGATAATACTCGAAAAAAAATAGTTTTTGCTCACACAATTATAAAATTACAGAGTGAGCAACTTAAAAGAAATTTTTAAGCTTTTAAAAGTGAGCTTTTAAAAGAAATTTTTGGGTTTCAATAATCAGAATAATTTTCTGGTCACAAAACTTCACAACAAGCGCAACCATCAATCGTCTCAATGGGTTCCAAGAACTCGACGTTGGAGTACAAGGATGACCTGGTCCTGTTGAGGACTTTGAAGGCACAATTCGAGGGGTATGCAAAGAGGACGGGAGACATCACTTCAACATCTGACGAGTTGGTTCTGAGATTGGGCAACAGTCTCAGAGAACAGTGCACTCGGGTCATGGATGATAATTACAAGGTTAGAATTTTATATTCTTTCCCTCTATACCCCCTCCCACCTCCCACCTCCCCCCTCTCCCTCCCCTCCCTCGACAACCCCAGGTGTTGGTTAAAAATGGTGGACTTGACTGGCGTTTAAATTCCTACAATCAAGGAATAGGCCCAGTTTTTATAATCAAAGTCCACTTTTAGCATCTCGGTTAGTACCTCAATCTCAAATTAGGGAGAAGCTTAGAAGTCGACGCAGTTCGAACTCAAGCATACAGCACTAAAAATCATTTGGCCAGAAAGCTGAAATTGACCAACAGCTTTTTCACCTCACATAACAAGTAATGAAAGAAGAGAGTGAGACCGAGTATTAGAGCTAAACCTTAATTGTAAAATCTCATGCCTGAAAAAAGCAGATCATGAGCAGAAGAAAACTTCTGCTAATTTGAGAAAGAATTATTTACTGAAAAGCGGCCATATGGCACAGCGGTACGATATCGTTGTGACATTTATATTAAAAAATTTGCCGCTGTGGTAACCTTCTTGATATTCAGCCTGCGCCTCCTTACAAAAAAGATGGCGAAACAAGGATGTAACAAACTGAGTGACCTGTAAGGCAGGAGACCTGGAGAGTCCTGATTGGTTCCAAATCTAGAAAAATGTTTATTCGAGAATACTCTGAAAGAGCGATCGTTCCCCAGGCCTCGATCCAAGACATGTGTGGTACAGATGAACCTGGGTCGCGGACAGGGGAGTCCGGTCTGAACCCCCCGCCGTCTGCGACCCACGTCAGTCTGGCCCATATCCGTTTTGGGTCGAAGAAATCATCCTGGTACATGAATCGACCCTTTGATAATTGGCGTCTGGCGTCTGCAAGAAAACACCTAGTATAGTATTTGAGTAACTCGTACTGTGACAAAATCCTAGTGCAGCAAAACCCTGTACAGATGGCAAACGGAGAAGAGCCTTGTCTAGAAAGACGCATGGCATTAGTGGCTCCATCATGTTCAAATCTTAAAATTTAAAATTTTTAAAATGAGTTTTATTAAGTCACGTAACGCTTGAATTGATTTTCATTAATTAATATTTTGTCACCAATTGTGAAGCATTACGTTGTTAAGTCCAAAAAGCATCAGATGAAAGAAAAACTAACCAAAATAACTTGTACTTCATTAGAAAAGATATAGAACCTGTCCTTAATTATTACCATGCATCAAGTAGAAAAAAAGGAATTAAAAGGGTCAAGTTGTAAAACAAGCTTGTATTTTTTTGAAAACAACTATTTTCAAAGTCATGAACACGATTAGCTAACAACTGAAAACAATAAAATAGTTTCATCTGAACCGCCAAAGCGAGCGACTTATACTTGTTATAATCCACAATATACAATAAGACTACAAAAAAAAACGCAAATGCCGAAAAAAATTAATGTTGCGAAAAAAATTTTGTTGCGAGAAAACCTTGTCCGAGCCGTCAAAATAATAATCCACAAGACATTAGATGCCTTCAATTGCGCCATTTTTACACTTAAAAATGATACGTGACCCTTCATTAATGAGAAAAGGTAACAAGTAGACAAAAAAAGAACAAAAAGGGGGCAAACTTAGAAAATACAATTGTGTTGGAAAACAATTAACTCCGAAGTCATCAAAACCCTTACTTAACTACTGATATCGTTGAGTTATTAATCTATGCATCCACACAAAAAAATTGAGACTGTTCATTATCCAGAATTTGCCATGAGACCATAAAGAGAACAGCAAATAAATTGAAAAATCCAATTAAGTTTTTTTCGAGAAAACTGTGTCGAAGCCGTTAAATTTACAAGCTATTAATTAAAAACACTTTAAATGTTCAGCTGCACCGTTTTAAGGAGACGTTATAGTTGACGTGTCATTAATGAAACTAGTTATTAAGGGAAAAAGAGAGAACAAAAAATGCAAATTTAAAAAAGTTTTTTCTGTAACAATTAACTTCAAAGGCCTGAAAAACCAGAGCTTTCAAATAAAATCATTGACTAATTTCACGTGTACCTCCATAAAAAACCATTGCCATTGAGAAAAGGCATCATCATTGTAAGTCTGCAAAGGCAAGCCAAATGCAGAAAAAAAATCAAAAACAAAGTTAAATTTTTCAAGAAAACAGTGTCGACGATATTAAAAAGATCATCTTTTCACTAAAAACGTCTGATAAACTGAATTTCGCATCTTTTCAACAATAAAACTTTGATATGCGTTTTCTCACTAATTAGAAGGGATAAGAGGTAGAGGAAAAAAATACAAAAATCATTGACTAATTCCACGTATACCTCCACAAAAAGCCATTGCCATTGAGAAAAGGCATCATCATTGTAAGTCTGCAAAGGCACCACAAATGCAGAAAAAAATCAAAAACAAAGTTAAATTTTGCAAGAAAACAGTGTCGACGATATGAATAAGATAATCTTTTCACTAAAAACGTCAGATAAACTGAATTTCGCATCTTTTCAACAATAAAAACTTGATATGCGTTTTCTCACTAATTAGAATGGATAAGAGGTAGAAGAAAAAAACAAAAAAAGCAAAGTTAGTGAAACAATTAAATTTTTTGAAAATAATTAATTTCGAATTAATCAGAACCTACAGTTATTAACAGAAATTGAAATGAGGCGTCAACTATGCTTTCATAGGAATAAAATGAGAATTATCCATATCGCAATATGCCACAAAAATACATAAAGAACAAAATTACATAAAAAAAACCTTATTAAATTTTGCTAGAAAACAGCGCCGAAGCCGTTTAAATCATAATATTTTCAATAAGCACTCTAAAAAGTAATCAATTGCAGCTGCATGTAATCACAAAAGTGATTTTTTAACTGTTGTTTTTGAGAATAGAACAAACAACAAACACAAAAGAACAGAAAAGCGAAGATATAAATTACATTTTTATTTCTTGAAATTTTTTTTTCAAAGTCAAGAAAATCATTAACTGTCAACTGAAATACTAAAATAGTTGTATTTGTGCGTCCATAGGACGCCACTAGAACTTCTCATTATGCGGAAATTGTCATACCTCTACAAAAAAAATGATAATTAAAGACAAAATTCCGAACTTCAAATAACTTTTCGATTAGATAACTTTCTGTCGCAGCAGTTAAAACCATAAACTATTCACTAAAATTATTGGATATTTGCTATTGAGATTTGTTTTAATACCAATAATGTGATATAAGACCTCTCATTAATGTCATAATGCACGGAAACAGACTCCTAAATGTGTCCAGAAAGCAACAAAAAATAGTTTAAAAACTCGTTTTTTTAAACACAAAAGTGCAAAATGAGTAAATATTGTTTCAACGGAAAACATAAGCCGGGTCTGTGCCGAGAACTAAGGTACAAGTTGGTTGATTAAGAAAAGATTGGAAAATGGAAAAGCTCCAAAGTTCTTTTTTGAAATTTTTTGGATGTATTAACGGCAAATTTATAAAAATTTGTGTAAAGTTGCATATTTGGTGCCATTTTGGAAGAAAAAAGGAAGCAAATTTAAAAAACAAAAATTTTAAACCCAATGTTTGTTTTTTGACCAAAAATTTGGATAAGACACTCCAGCAGTAATTCTACAACTATAAATGTAAAACTAACTGTTTTAAAAAATTTATTAGCATAATTGAAGCAAAATTGACAAAACTTTTCAGCAAAAAAAAGAGAAACAAAACATTCAACCAGTCAAGGAAATCAGTCAAAAATTCACATAACTAAAACAGTCAATGAGTCAAAGAAATCATTCAAATGTTCACAGAAATTTAAACCTCGATAACTCCGTAAAAAAATCTTTTTGTTTCTGTATTCTACGCTGGATGGGCTTTCTAATAATACCACTCACAACTATGACTGAACAAAAAAAAAATCTTGAGTATATAGTCCCCCTCCCCCAACTAAAGTGGCTCGGTACTATAAAAGACAAAATAATGTTGATTTTTGTACGTCTTTTTTTCCACCATTCGTCAGGGCTGCGTGCACAGACAATTAAACAATTAACCTCAAACGTGAAAAATCTCCAATTAAAACATCTACTTATCTAAAATTTTGGCTGTCGCAGTTTGCTGCCTTTTTTTCGTTGTTGTGAGCAGATCAAATTTCATTACAGAAGCAGTGATCACTAGAAAACGATATAGAAAAAGCTTTTGCTACAAAATGTATCAAATAAAATTGAATTATTTGACAACTTCACCCATCCCAATTAGCACGCATTATGGTTTGAAATTTTGGCCTATGCGTGGTCAAAGAACGAACAAAATTTTATTCTGAAGTTCGACAAAATTATTGAATTTTTTTCCTGACTCTTCTTTTTTATGGTTTTTGTCTAGTTATTTGTTTTATTTTAAGTGATCTATATTCTAAATTTTTTGTAGATTTATTTAGGCCCGTTTTCTTTGTGTCTTATTTGCAAAGTTCACAGCTCAGCATTTAAACGAAGCATTTTCAGTCGTTTTTCTATAGTTTCCAAAAATATTTGGTTTCCAACTATTTGACTTGTGTTGCTTTAACATAAACGTTTTAGTAAAATAGACGAGATATGTAAAAAAACTATTTTGTCCTGATAGCTGAATGCTTTGATATTTGATAGCTGGTTTTTCAGCTTCTAGGGTCTTTATCTACTAGTCTCCAGCAATTATATCAAACAATTTTGTAGGAATTTCCTCCATGGAGTTTTGTTGTTCATCACATTCTCTTGGTTTTGAACTTATTGTTTTTATTTGGCTAAATTAGACATTGTCTTTTTTATTCTAAGATTTGTCTACTTGAGAAGTCGGCTTTTAATGAGATGTTTGAGTGCATCTCAAAAACTGTCGTCGATATACTTTGACTGCTGCCCAACTTTGAGAGCTCGGGTGGGCCCCTTTATGTTGTTGTCCGAAATCTTGTATTTTTAATTTTTTCAACTTTTCTTCATAGCTGATGTTTATTTGATACGTTGATCTCAAAATCTGTATCAGAAAGTATTGTTCAATTTTAATAGCCTGTAGTTTCTAGTGTTTTTTTACTACGTTTTTTCAATCAAAGTACAAAAACTATTCATGAGCTCAAACGGTTCCCTTAGCTATTAACTTTCAACCACGGTTCCCTTACCAGAAAAGACGGCAAAAAAATCAATTAGTTACAAATATTAATTACGAGCAAAACTCCTTGTCCATTTTTTGAAAAACACTAATAACCGAATCAAATTGGCATCAGATAAAAAATATAATAAGAAGATTAACTGATACTTTTTGGAACAAAATATGGCAACAAGTCGGCTAGAAATGAACAAAAGTTTATTAAAACATTGCTTTTTTTTAAAAAAAAATTAAATTCGAACTGATTAGAAACCTTACACATCAAATGAAATCATTGAGAGAGTCTTTTATACCTCAAATGAAATTGAGTGAGGCCTTTCATTATCCAGGATATGTCACATGACTACAAAAAAAACAACAAAAATACAGGCAAAATGAAAAATTTCTACGAAAAGTTATGCACGAAAACGATGTCCCACGAAAAATAATTAAATATTAAACTGATCACTGAAAACAAATAAAAAATTCGTTCGCATTTTATTGCAAGTGATAACATTTGTAAGTCAAATGACGTCCATTTTTGTGATACTGCGAAAACAAAACAGAAACCTCCAAAAAAGGGGCAAATTTGCAAAAATTTCGAAAATTGGTTTTATGAAAACTGGTTGTCCCAAGAAGAAAGGCCATTTGAAGAAAGTAAAACCGTTATGAAGAGCAAATTGTATTTTAAAAGATAATTGATTAGAATCATATTTAGAGATGCTTAGCTGCAATTTAACAGAAATGAAATTGGCAGATCTCAAAAATCTATCTCTTTTTTATTAAAAACAAATATTTTCGAAAATTAATAGCCAACAAAAGCTATTGACTAAAAAAGTTGACAGTTTGTCTTGCAAATACTTGGAAAACTAATTGCGACAGTTACTAATGAGACCAAAACAATAAGACTATGAAAAAACATTAAATACAAGCTGAACTAATAAGTTTTACAAACAAATTTACGAAACCACAGTTTTGAAGCCATTAAGTTTAACCGCGGATAAACATAAGATATTAACCACAAGAAAATAACATCTTCAATTGTGTCTCCTTTGATCATCATAACTTCGTTATGAAAAACAAATATCACAAAATGACAACAAAAAGAACCACAAAAGTTGAAAGGTATCTAAACTTAACAAAATTCTTCTGAAACAAATTGTGTAAGCCCTGAATAAAAGTTTAAACAATAGAAAATTTTTTGTTTGATTCAACAAAAAGTTTAAAGAGCTCTAAAAAATGAGGCTAATTTACGAAAATGATACAACATTGTAAAATACGAAAAAAACGCAAATCAAAACAAAAAGGGATAAGTGGAAGAATATTATTACTCTTCTTTTTAGAAGTTTAATTCAAAAGTCAAAACAGCCATTAGTTATATACCGATATCAGTTTTGTCAGTTCACTTGTTTATCTAGAGTTGGCCATTGAGACCTTTAATTAAACAATTTTTGGCATATGACAACAAAAATTAAAAACATATGAAGGGCAAAAATAAAAAACTCTACCAGTCCCTGCAAGAGAACGATGTCGCAGCCCTTCAAACCATTTGTTACGAAAACAAAAATTTTGCTCAGTTTCAAATTTTGTAAAGTTTTCTTCAGTTAAATTGTTAAATAATGTGACAATTTACAAAAGAAACAAAAACAGCACTAAAAATGGGCAATTATGCACAAAAATCAGAAAACTTTGTATGAAAAACTCGTAGTAACAAAATCAAGAAAACCTTCTAATAAAACACTCGGCCACAAAAGTAGCTTTTATTCTATAAGGCGGAAAGGTTGACCTGTACTTACTGAGAATAAGCAAAATGTTGACTGAAATAATATAAAAAATTGACAAGTTCAAAAAATTACAGAAATTTCCTTTAAGCAAATACATTCAATAACATAAGAGACATTAGTTATTAACCGACTGAATAGAAAAAGTTCACTTGCACCTCTTGGGGAAGAACTTTAGATCTTTGCGTGGTTAAAATTAAAAATCCGACTGCCAAAATAATAACAATTGAAGGCAAAAGAAAAGATTTCAGTTAAATTTTACTAAAACTCTTCCTCAAAGCCATAAAAACCCTTTGGTTCTCTGTATCTACATTAAACAAACTGTATCTTGATTTGGCCTCAAAATTACGTTCTCGGTAAAAACAAACTGTATCTACATTTGGCCTCAAAATTACGTAAATTGGAGCTGTCATTAACGGAGCCATGAATAAAAAATATGGTCAGTATTTAACATTAAAAAAACAAAAGCAAAATATTTTGAAAAAGGCAGCATCAATATAAAAACCAAAATCTCTGATTCTAAGAGTCCATGATATCATCAAACCTCTACCTGATTTTGTCGAGCACCCAGCAAACCGGCCAAGTGTTCCAATTATTTGCGAATTAGACCAATTGTTGAGTGGAATTCTTCAAATATTGAAAAAGAAATTCATTTTGTATAATTATCGAGATAAACCTGCAAAAAACGGCAAAATTTAAATCCAGAAGACTTTCATACGACGCCGAATTGCAACTAGCGCTCTTTTTGAGATTAGGGAGTCTGTGTTAAGGTTTCTAGGTCACTAAGTCTGGCAAACTTTAACAAAGTGGACCAAAAAATCATATTGTGTGCGATTTTTGATGAAAAAGTTTGAATTTTGAAAATGAAAATTTTATCAAAAATTTTAGCCAAATAAACTTCAATTAAACAGTTCAGCAACGCTCTTCTATCTCTAACGGTAACAGTAACACTCTGCCGTTAAAAATTTTAACTTATTTTGAATTATATTAGCGAAATTGTGCCAAATTTTAGCTAAAATTACTAAAAGTGTGAACAAAAACAGTCGAATGTTCGCAAAACTTTAAACCTCGATAACTCCCTGTAAAACACGAAAATCGAAAAAATCTTTTTAATTCCGTATTTTACGCTGGACGGTCTTTCTAATGATACCACTCACAATTCTCTACGATGAGTTTATCGGTCGGCCAAAATTGACTGAACAAAAAACCCAGTTGAGTATATAGTTCCTCCTTCCCCACTAATCTGGGGGTCGGAACAAAAAAAACAATTGGCGCTCAATAATTGTTTTAAAATTGTTTTGAGCTTATTTCTTGCTATACCAACATGGCTATTTTAAGCTAAAATTCTCTTATATGCTATCATTTAAACTTCATTTCACTGGACTGACTTAGCCAGCGAATTGTATTATTTTTTTTCAAAAAGACCGTTACTACAGCAAATCTCAAAAGGCAAGCTAAGCTATTCACACCCACTTTTTAAAAATATAATTTCACATTCATTAATTGAGATATTATAAATTTTAATGAGATCAATAAATTGTCGATGACATCGTTTGATTTTACGACAGTTCTATCAGAAATTCTGCCTTTAATTTAAAAGTTGAAATAGAAAATGTTAAAATTCAGCTCTTTGATTGATCGATTTTATTTTGCGTTGAAACTCGATGAGAAAAATCTGCAACAGCAGAACAAACAAAGTTTTCCTCTGAAATCGTTTTTTAGCCTTTAAATCAAAGGAGGTTTGCAATTTTGGAGACATTCAATAAATAAATTGTGGTTTCAGAGTATAAATAAATTAATTACTCCTACTTTTTGCCTTAAAAATTGATTGTATAGTATTGCATATGAATAATAAACATGAGTTGTTTCAGTTATAATTTTGAAAAAAACACCCTTGGACTCCAGAAACGACTCGAAGTCGAACTCGCCTCGATCCCGATCATTTTAAAAAGAAAATTGAAAAAAATCATTATACTAAAGGAAACTAATAAAGGTTTGACAGAAATAGAGAACCAAAACTGGATGAGAAAAAAATAGGAGCAAAAGAATATCTTCTGGGTTTCTGTTTTATTCAAATTTTTTTGGTATAATACCGTTTCCAAGAACAATATTATCAGCAGAGTGAGGTCAACAGTCGAGGAATAACAAAAAGGGGAGAGCGCAAAAAAACAAAAAAGAGAAAGTCCATTTGAAAAAGAAATAAGCAAATAAAACTTCGAATTGTCACACCTAAGCAGCTGAGCGTTCGCAAAAGCCTTCAGATAGTTTGGAACGAGAATAGTTTGAAAAAAAACAATAGTAAGGTCAGCCAACACTGCATTGACTTAGAGGACACAAATTCCTGGAAAAATTATTAGAATCGAAAAAGATATTAGTTCGGATAAAATAAATGCTCTAATTTTTCTCCTCTTCAGAATTTTGTTTCGGTTGTTTCAAACGTTTTCGCAAAGATAAAAACTGACAAATCTTAAAAAATAGTTAAAATTATTTTAAATAAAGTTTTTAAATTCTCATGGCAACAAAATATCAACAAAAAAAAATATGAAAGTTCCTTGGAAAGTTTCAATTGCGAGTTTACTTTTGTTTCCTATTGTGCTAACATTCCCTTTATTATTATTTTCAGATATTATCATATATGTTTGGTTTTGATTTCTGGGAGAAAACTCAAAGATTGTTTTATCAAAAGTAAAAACTTATTCAAAAAAAATCAAAAACAAAGTTAAATTTTGCAAGAGAACAGTGTCGATGATATTAAAAAGATCATCTTTTCACTAAAAACGTCAGATAAACTGCATTTTGCATCCTTTCAAAAAAAATTGATATGCGGTTTCTCACTAATTAGAATGGATAAGAGGTAGAGGGAAAAACAAGAAATACAAAGTTAGTGAAAACAACTAAATTTTTTGAAAATAATTAATTTCGAATTAATCAGAACAAACAATTATTAACAGAGGTTGAAATGAGGCGTCAACTTTGCTGTCTTAGGAATCAATTTAAAAAATCCATATGGAAATATGCCACACAAATACAGAAAGAACAAATATACTAAAAAACCGTATTAAATATTACGAGAAAACAGCGCCGAAGACGTTTAAAAAATAATATTTTCAAATAACACTTTCAAAAATAATCAAATGCAGCTGCTTGTAATCACAAAAGTGATTTGTCAACTGTTTTTTTAGACTAAGCCAAACAACAGACACAAAAGAACAGAAAAGCGAAGATGAAATTAACATTTTTGTTTCTTGAAATTTTTTTTCAAAGCCGAGAAAATCATTAGCTGTCAACTGAAATACTAAAATAGTTTCATTTGTGCCTTCAAAGGAGGCCACTAAGACTTCTCATTATGCGGAAATTGTCACACAAAAAAAGCATAATAAAAGACAAACTTCCGAACTACAATTATCTTTTCATAGAAAATGTTGTCGCAGCCGTTAAAACCAAAAACTATTCACTAAAGTTATTAGATATTTGCAATTGAGTTTTGTTTTAACACCAATATTGTGATATAACACCTACCATTAATGTCATAATGCACGGAAACAGACTCCTAAAAGAATCTCAAAAAAAAATTTTAATGTCCAGAATGCAACAAAAATAGTTTAAAAACTCGTTTTTCATTAAAACATGAAAGTGCAAATATGAGTAAATTTAGTTTCAACGTAAATCATAAGCCCGGTCGGTGCTGAGAACTAAGGTACAAGGTGGCTGATTAAGAAAAGATTGGAAAATGGAAAAGCTCCAAAGTTCTTTTTTGAAATTTTTTGGATGTTTTTACGGCAAATTTATAAAAATTGGTCTAAAGTTGCTTATTTGGTGACATTTTGGAAAAAAATGAAGCAATTATAAAAAACAGACCAAATGTTTACCTGGCCAAAAGTTTGTATAAAACAGTCTAGCAGTAATTCTACACCTGTAAATGTAAAACTAATTGTTTTTTAAAAAAACTTTAGCAAAATTTAAGCAAAATTGACAAAAGTTCTCAGCAAAAAAAACGAAAAACAAAACATTCATTCAGTCAAGGAAATCAGTCAAAAAATCACATAAATAAAACAGTCGAGGAGTCAAAGAAATCATTCAAATTTTCACAGAAATTTAAACCTCGATAACTCCGTAAAAAAACCTTTTTGATTCTGTATTCTACGCTGGATGGAATAATACCACTCACAACTATGATTATATCAATCGACCAAAAATGACTGAACAAAAAGAACATCTTGAGTATATAGTCCCCCCACTAAAGTGGCTCAGGACAATAAAAGACAAAATAATGTTGATTTTTGCTCGTCTTTGTTTTCCGCCATTCGTCAGGGCTGCGTGCACAGACAATTAAACAATTAACCTCAGACGTGAAAAGTCTTCAATTAAAACATTTACTTATCTAATAATTTGGCTGCCGCAGTTTGATGTCATTATTTTGTTGTTGTGAGCAAATCAAATTTCATTAAAGAAGCATTGGTCACTAATAAAATATAGAAAATGTTTTTGCAACAAAATGTATCAAATAAAATTGAATTATTTGAGTATTGGGTTAGATTGAAGGAAATAAAACAAGTTTTGTATTTAAATCAAAAACAATTGGCGCTCAATTAATTGTTTTAAAATTGTTTTGAGCTAAATTTTTGCCATAATAACATGGCTAATTTAAGCTAAAATTCTCTTATATTCTATCATTTAAACTTCATTTCAGTGGACCGACTTAGCCAGCAAATGGTATTTTTTTTTCAAAAAGACCGTTACTACAGCAAATCTCAAAAGGCAAGCTAAGCTGTTCACACCCACTTTTTAAAAATATAATTTCAGATTCATTAATTGAGGTATTATAAATTTCAATGAGATCAATAAATGTGTTGATGACATCGTTTGATTTTACGACTAAAACGACAAAAAATTTTTAACAAAAAAACCGACACTCTGATAATTGGCGTCTGCAAGAAAGTTCCAATTTTTTTTATATATTACCGTTTCCAAGAAAAATATTATCAGCAGAGCGAGGTTAACAGCCGAGGAATAACAAAAAGGCGAGAATGCAAAAAAAAACAAAAAAAGAGTAAGTCCATTTGAAAAAGAAATAAGCAAATAAAAATTCGAATTGTCACACCTAAGCAGCTGAGCGTTCGCACAAGCCTTTAGATAGTTTGGAACGAGAATAGTTTGAAAAAAAAACAATAATAAGGTCAGCCAACACTGCATTGACTTAGAGGACACAAATTCCTGGAAAAATTATTAGAATTGAAAAAGATATTAGCACGGATAAAATATATGCTCTATTTTTTCTCCTTCTCAGAATTTTGTTTCGGTTGTTTGCACTCGTTTTGCACTCCATGAATTTTCCTTTTTTGCTGGCTCAGCTATCAGAACAAAAAGCATAGCCGGAAAAACCTCGAAGTGGTAAGCTGACTATAGGTCAACAATATTGCCAGCAAAAAATAATCAAGCTCGCCATATAAAAATATTTCATTTCAAAGAAAAAAACTGACAAATCTTAAAAAATAGTTGAAATTATTTTAAATAAAGTTTTTAAATTCTCATCGCACCAAAATATCAACAAAAAAATATCAAAGTTCCTTGGAAAGTTTCAATTGCGACTTTACTTTTGTTTTCTATTGTGCTAACATTCACTTTATTATTACTTTTCATATATTACCACGTATGTTTAGTTTTGACTTCTGAGAGAAAACTCACAAATTGTTTTATAAAACGTAAAAACTTATTCCAAAAAAGTTAATTGTTTAGCTCAGAGTATATCGCAAGATACAGTTTCTCAAATGAGAAAAAAAAACAATGAAGCCCGTGCCGAATAAGTAAAAACAAAACAATTTTTCAATAGCTTTTTTAAGATTCGCGACACAATTTGAAGCACATAATAACAAATAAAAAAGAAAAAAGCCTTAAAATTTAAAGAAAATCATATACTTGAAATTGTCAATTAGATTTTTTGTTGACTTGTAGCAGTAAACCTTTAAGACCTCATTAAAAAAGGCCTTAAAGTTTGCCCCATCTCGATATTTCTAAATTTGAAGTTCTTAAAAAAATTGAACGCTTTGAAAGTAACAATTGTCGTGAAGGACAAAAACGATAGCAACTATGAATTATAAAACTGTTTTATATTAACTATTTTACAAAAATATTAACAATTCAAAGGGAAAGTCTGCAAAAAATCAGGAACGCGACGGAGAATAACTGTAATAAGCCGCAATTAGTTTTTTGTCAGTTTTGCCCAAAACATATTAATGTTGCCAAATCACAAACGCATCATTATCAAATAATTTCAAAATAAAAGAAATGTTGAAACAGAAAACAGATTCAATAATTTAGCAGGCGGTCAAAAAAAGTTTCTCTTCTGTAAAGAAAACTTTTTTGCACCCACTTTTGTTTACTCTAGTTTAAAAAAACGGGAAGTTTTTTGTTTGTGCTCCCCAGTACTTTATGCGCCCCTCCTCCCCCCCCCCCCCAGTTACAGAGCACGTGTCATTACATAGTAAATCATGATGTAAAAAAAATGGCACGTGCCTCTGGGGGGTGCAAATAATGTACCTAAAACTGGGGGGGGGGGGAGGGCACAAACTGAAAAGATTCAAAAAGAGTCATGAACAGCGATGTAATCTCTCTCTTCGCTCTAATCCTCACTTCTGTCCCGTAAATTTCTAAGCAAATTGAAGGGCAAAACTTAGGGCAAAACTAAAATACAATTTAGCGAATTAATCAAAAATAATTTCATGAAAAACCTCCATCAATTGCAACTCCAAAATTTGTTAGCAGATTGTGTAAAACTCTGTCTATTGAAAAATTTCATAAAATACTGTGGAGCGAAAATAGAAACGAATTAAATTGTCAGAACCAATTTCAAAAAATAAGCAGAGAAACAGCAAAGACTCAAAAAAGTTCAAAAAAACTCTTTAAAAATCTGGTCAAGCGTTGCATCTACTAAAAGTTCACAGTAGATGTTGTGATACTATTTTTATGAAGTCAATCGCTGTCCCTATGAGAGAAGAATGGCTGAACAGCAATTGAAAACACTTAGGCAAAACAAAACAAAAAAAATCCAAAACAATTAAGAATAAGAAAAAACGTCAGAACGTCATTAAAAAATTCCCATCAAAATTTTATCCTCTAGCCACAATTCCAAAAATAACAATTTATCCTAACAATAAAAAACCTGCAACGGAAACATTAGAAAGTAGACAAAAACAGGCAATTAATTTCAGATATGAACTTTTTTCTTAAATCAAAACGACCTATAGCAGGTACCAGTAGCGTCAAAAATTCACGAAAATCAAACTAAAGTCTTTCCAAAACAATTTTTTAACGCAAGCAGTTTAGATGCAAAGCATTGGTTCACAGAACCTCTAAGATGACACAAAGAGTAAGAATGGTTAAACTGCATTTAAAATTTTTTAAAATGCTTCAAGTTTTCGATAATGCCCCACAGTTTTTTTTAGCGTGGAAGAGTCAGTTTTGACAAAAAAAGTGAGAGTCAAAGCTAAAGACTGATTTTAATGAGCTGTGCATGAACATAAGGAAAACAAATCCTTTAACTCAACTCATGTTTTTGTCGTCTCTAAAAAAATTGCATGATGAGAACAACATATTCTCTTTCCGTCTCTCCTCCTCCATTTTTGTCCATTTGTCTCTGATATTGACTTTTGAAAGAAGTTTCATAACGTCCCAAAATATTCCTTGTTGTAAAATCTATTAGCAGAGTCAATTCAACACTACTCCATACATATCTGAATAAGAAAAACAAGATCTCAAACATTTTAGTTACTATTTTTTCAACATATGAGACCGCAATGATGTTCAATTATATCAGCAGAGCTCCTCACATACCTATACTCACTCCTTGCAAGTCTACGGGTAAGATGGTAAAATGCAAAAATTTCAAAAATAACAAGAAAAAGCAGAAGGAAGCCAAAATATGAAGAAAAATTTTATGTCAGGAAAATGCAGGGCCGAATTGACTTTTGTTTTAAACTTCTAAAAATCAACGCTTGAATAAAATACTTTTCTATGCCAAAATAATCAGTGAGTTTAACCATGAAAAAATTGCCTTCAACCAAAATTGGTGAAAACTTTAAAAATTGGGCAGAAATGGTTAAACAAAATTGACCAAAGTTCAAATAAAACATTTCAAACAAAGTTCAAATAAAAAACGCAATAAAATGGATGAAGACAGAAACAAAAAAGGTTAGAACAATCATCTATATATATATATATATATATATATACATATATATATATTTATATATATATATATATATATATATATAAATTTATATAGATATTCTATATATATATATATATATATATATATATATATATATATATATAGAGAGAGAGAGAGAGAGAGAGGTCCGCAGTAAACCCTACTCAGATCCAATTTTTTTCTTTAGGATAACAAATGGTTAAAATCTGATGTAAAAGCCGCAATCATCTCTCTCTCTCTATGTATATATATATATATATATATATATATATATATATATGTAGGTCGGCAGAAAAAAAAATCGGATCACAGAAGGGTTTTATTGCCGACCTATATATATATATATATATATATATATATATATATATATATATATATAGGTGTACATAAATACATTTATATATATATATATATATATATATATATATATATAAATATAATTTTTTTTGATTTCTTAAAAATACAATAAAAATAAATACAAATGCATTGTTCACTCTCTGAAAAACCTTTTTTATTGCACAGAAACAACACAAAGATACGTGTTTGATTAGACACTACAAATCCCGCTCTGTTTCAAAACCATGTGAACAAAATCACCAATTTGTTTTTCTCTGCTCTTCATGTTTATTCACCAAAACAACCAAAACAACTTTTTGACAACCTTATTCACATCCTGAAATACCATTTTCTTGCTTGCACGCCTCTCAAAATATTGTAGCCGGAACAAAATTGAACGAAACAAAATAGCCAAACAAAACGTCCAAATTTACAAAATGGGAAAAGAGATTAAAATTGGCCCTCAAGCCTATATAGTTATATGAAAAGCTCAAAAGGGCTTCTATCCATAAATCAATTTATTATTCGTGTTAAGCAAACAAAATTTTGCCCGAAATGGAAAGAGTTAAAGCTAAAAAACTGCTTTGTAAAAAAAAGAAATGTGTGTGAAAAAACAATAGCACTTGCTTAGCAAAGTTTTTGAACGCATGACCTTTCCTAATTATTACTAACTGGCATGAGGAATATGCCAATCTCTCCGCTTCTCCGCTCTTCGTTTTTATACGACAACAGAAGAAAATCACTGTTGTATGTGCGTCATTCACCCTTATTTCCAAACAACTCAACCAATTTATAAAACCAAAAAAGACCGTGAAAGAAACTCGACATCAAACTCGACGTTCGTCTCATCCAAAGAACAAACCAAAAAACAATTCAATAAAAAGCCTATTAGCAGCTTAGCATCAACACTTTGATCTGACAATGAACAAAAGAAACTCATAGGGTCACAAGAATTTTTTTTAAAAAACCCTCGGGCTCTCTCTCTCTCTCTCTCTCTCTCTCTCTCTCTCTCTTTGCATTTCTGCGCTTTCCTCAATACTTTGACCTAAACTCTTCGTTTTCAAGCCAGTTTTGGTCTTGCTGGAGTAAGTGAGCAACTGCAGGAGAGAATTACTTTGAGTACCCCCTCCCACTCACCCAATATCCACGTCTGGATCCGATTGTGTCTGATCATAGGAACATTAGATGGTGCTCCTCCTCTAGTTGTGTTGTTTTGTCAACAGGTGTTGCAGAAGAGATTGAAACTGGTGCAGAAGCTAACAGAGAATGAGGGCAGTGTTGATTTGGGCATAATTGTGAAGGAGGTCCAGTTCTACCTCATCAACTTTGGACTCACCAAAGACCAGGTCACCAATTAAATTCTTCTTTATAATCACCCAAATGTCACCCAAAGTACATGTGTCGTTTCAAGTATTTTAATTTTTGCAAAAAAGATGAAAACCCGAGTTGAGATTTTTTCGAAATAAACACAAGAAATCTTCTCTTTTCGTCGGTTTTACTTCTCCTAAAACCGAACAAGCCTTATGTTTTTCTTCAGCTTCGTTGGCTTTCCTAGATTTTAAACGTAAGATGTGTTGGTTTTTTTCGATAGACAATTTGTTCAGCCGCCTCCTTGATCCGATAAAAAATATTATTTTGAAAACCTTTATAGCTTATTAATAAAAATAACGAGAAGCTAATTGTTCCAAGTGAGACTATCCCGAAAAATACCTTGGAGTTTTTAGATTCCCCAAACATAGGGGAACTCTGAGTATAATAATAATTAATCTATTTTTCTTCGCTCTTCAAATTTATACACCAAAATAAGTTTTTCAAGCTTTATTCACATCCTGAAATAACAATTTCGTCCTTGCACCCCTCTCAAACAATTGTAGCCGGAAGAAATCCGAAAACCCACTCGAGGTTTAAACTGATCCTATTAGCTGATGTCACCAGTTTGAAAATCGGAATCATTGTTTACAGTTAACTCTTCTGTGATCTTTTTTTTAACCAATTAGAAAAAAATAGATTTTAACCAGTCCTATCAAAAGATTACTCATATTAAGAGAGAGGTTGAATTAGAACAAAAAATTGCCTAAGTTTTGTTGGCTTTCGTAGATTTTGGCGTTTTAGACCCCGGACCTTGTTCACAGTGAGTTTCATTGCTGTACCATTGATTTTCAATTTTAACCAGTACTGAACCAGACAAATAGAAGAAAAAACTTTTTGTCAGTCTGCTCAGACTACATTAGGAAATATCCCACACTGTCCCTCTCCTTCGCAGCCTCATATACATTCTTGGTCAACACTGCACAGAATGTTTCGCATTTCTCTCATCCACAGACTGTGCATACAAAAAAATGACAGACTGAACATAGCAAATTTTGAAAATTTCGAATAACTGATCTCATGCACAAAATTTTCAAAAAATGGCGATCCCCTCAAACGTTATTCTAGCTGTAACTAAACCATATAATGGTTGATTCACATCCTTGGGGTGGAAGCAGTGGAGGTCGGCGGAGGTCGGTAGAGGAAGTCGGTGGAGGTCGGTAGCGGAGTTTGCCGGAGCTTGGTAGCGGAGGTCGGTGGAGGTTGGTAGCGGAGGTCGGTGGAGGTCGGTAGCGGAGGTCGGTAGCGGAGGTCGGTGAAGGTCGGTAGCGGAGTTTGCCGGAGCTTGGTAGCGGAGGTCGGTGGAGGTTGGTAGCGGAGGTCGGTGGAGGTCGGTGGAGATCGGTAGCGGAGGTCGGCGGAGGTCGGTAGCTTTCAAAACTTTTTACAGTTTCTGTTGTACCCAACCTATTTCTATTGTACAATTGATCATACAGTTTGAAAGCAGGTGAACGAAAGAGTTCAAAAACCTAAGTTGGGGGAGTCGATTTTTTGCTGCGTCAGATAAAAAAACTCAATTGAAAGTGAAGGAGTTAGGATTTTTGCTTTTCTTTCTCAACACTTTTCAGTTTCTGTTGTACCCAACCAATTTTAAAAAAATCACTCAAATAGTTTGAAAGCAGGTGAACGAGAGAGTTCAAAAACCTAGGTTTAGGGGTCGATTTTTTGTTGCGGCATATAAAAAATTTCGATCAAAAATAAAAAAACTGATTTTTGAATCCTCTTTTCAACACTTTCCAGTTTCTCTTGCAACCAATTTTTCGAAAAACCGCTAAAACTGATTTAAAAGCGATTGTTCAAAACCCTAGAATTGGTTTCAATTTTTTTGCTCGATCATATAGAATATTTGATTTAAAATTGGAAAAAAAGCTAGATATTTTTTCAATTTTGCACTTTTTCTTTTCAACTCTTTCAGTTCCTCTCCAACCGTTTTTTTTCAAAAACGTGCAACTATAATTTAAATACAGATGAAAGCAAGAGTAAAGTTCTATATTATATATTATAATTTGCAACGGGAGCACAAAAGAAACTTGGGGGATGAGGGGTAATATAACAGAATAAACCCCTTTTTTGCATAATTTGCAGTCGCCCCAAAAGCATGTGCCATTAATTGATTGAGTCGAAATAAAATCTTCTCTGAAATTTGCGTTTATTTGATGTTATAAATATGTTATTTTGCGTCGATTTTATGTTATAAATTAATTGTTTTTGCTTTATTTGACTTGTATTCAACCCCAAATGCATGTGCCACTGATTAATCGAAAGTGAAAATATAACCTTCTGTTTATTCTTTACCGTGTATTTTGCATTTATTTTATGTTATAAATTAATTTTTATAAGCAGGCACGTCTTTGTTTTGAGGTACTTGAGGTACTTGAGGTAATTCCCGCCATTAATTGTAAACAAATCTAGCAACCGCTGTATTCATCCTCCGCATACAACCTCTTTTGCAAGCTAGCCTACGTGCTTGTTTCATCCTTGGCATACAAACCTGCGTCTATAACAAATCCATCGCATGCAAACCTGCGTCTATAACTCATCCTTTGCATGCAAACCTGCGTTTATAATTCATCTTGCGCATACTAACCTACGTCAATAACTCATCCTGCGCACACTAACCTACGGTTTTAGCTCATCCTGCGAATGCAAACTCCAGTTAAATATCCATCCTAGGCATAGAAATGGCAGATAAAGGCTATGAATTATGCTATGATATGTTTAAAATATGTCATGATCAGAACTCCTGTAAGACAAAAATACATGATTAAAAGATGCTGATTCATTGCTGAAATGAACTGCAAGAAAACTCCGGGACTCCACAAACATAGGGGAATTCTGAGTATAAGCTCGGTTTGATATGAAAAACTTCTTGGTTCGAGTAAAATCCAAAGTTTTTATAAACATTTATTCACTTATTAGCAACAAAAATTTTGAAAATTTTATCTTTGTTCCATTTCAAGCTATTCCAAGATATTAAAGTTTTGGTCTGTTCAGTCTGTCCAATGATCAAAGATTGATCTGTTTGGTCTAGCCAATACCTATGTTTGGGTATGGTTGGTCTGTAATCCAACTGCCTGCGACCCAAATTGGTCTGGTTGATAGCTGTCTTGAGTCACAGACCTCATCTTGAATAACGGACAGTTCTTACAAAAAACCGATTAAACTAACAAACACGACAAAAATTGACATTTGCTGCATAAATTACTGACGAAACCAACGGAAACCATTAAAAAACAACACCGCTTCCTTTGTTTTCGACGATTTTTCTCAACGTGAGATGTTTGGACTAGTTGATTAATCTGAGACAAATTCCATTAAATTGTCATTTTTTCTCAGCACTGAAAATTACCACTTAGAATCAATTTTTGCACACTTTTGCTATGGATAGTTCCAAACGCGCGACCTGAGACGTGTAAAACGCTGAAGTGCATTGTATTACAAAACAACAGTTCACTGCAATAAAGTGTAACTTCTTCAAAAAACGAATTTAGGTTGAATTCAATTTAGATGCACACTAAATAAAGTTAAGGTAAGTTAGAGTAAAGGTCAAGTTTTTACCTTAAAAGTTAGTATGAAGACTTGGAGTAACTTTAAGTTTGGTTAAGGTATTGAGGCACAAAGGGAAAAGATTCTGAATTTGAATGATACCCTCAAAAAGACAAAATCAATAAATTATCGCTTAAACCAATGCATAATTTTATCAACTCGTAAACGGAAAACACTCTAATTTTTAAGATAAAATTACATTAACTTCAATTAATGCGTACCCAGTAGCTTGTCTACACCCTTACTTAGATTATAGAAGAAAAATCATCGCGCAGTTGTAAAACGATTGTATATAATGCATTTCAAAGATTTACACATCTCAGGTCTCACATCAATGCCCAATGTCTGCATGTAACTTTCATGGCAAATCTCTGACCATAAAGTTGAATACAGAACAGCTGATAATTAGTGCTGATCGATAGTGTGCAGCTACCAATTGTATCGTTATATAGTGTCTATTGTCTGCATACTTTTCATGACCTATTTTCATCTGACCGATTTTGAAGGAAAAAACGGCCAAAATGCACAAACAAAATAAGACATGAATGTGATGACTTAATGTTGGCCTTGTTATGACTTGTACATGTCCCATGCCATTTTTATCTTAAATGATCATAGCTGAGCAAATCCAAAACTGGGTACCTCCATAGTCCAGAAATTGTCGTCTTTAAACGTAAGAAAAACGTCGGTTTGTTTGGTTGCAAACGAAAGAAAAACCAAGAAAAAATTAATATTTGATCACCATTGTTTTCACCATTGAGGTACAGAAAAAATCAATCAAATTGCAATACTTTCGATGAAATAGTTTCCAAGAGGCATGATTGAATACCCTGTGAATAGGAAGCTATAACCACATTTGACTACATAATACAAAACCCAAATTTTAATTTGTTTCGTGGAGCTTTATAAACCAATACTGCAGCTCAATAAACCCCCCTCCCTTTTAAATATCTCTCTTACATAACAAGGAAATATCAGAAACGAACAAGAAAACCGACTGGAAGCAAGGTTGAATACTCTCAGGATTTAAATGGTTGCAGTTTTCACCTGCTCAGAAAAGTTTCGCAGTTACCTGAAAGAACATAATAGTGAGCTTATTTTGCGAAGAATTGAAATTCGCTCTTTTTAAATTTTAACCAAAAAGCTGGGCAGTTTCACAGAAAGTAATTTTGTTTTTTGAGGATATGTAGCTAAAAACGTGGACGAGTAGTCGGAAAAAAGATCAAAGCGTTCAAAAATTATATAGAAAAGCACGCGACGCTTTTTACTCGAAACATTTTACGTATACAATAGCTGTTTGAAAAATTATGCCAAAAATTTTCTCAGGAGTAATATGGATCGCTTCATCTGAAAATTTGCAATAATATATAAATTACGCTGAATTGTGGTGAATGGGTTGATTGAGGTTTTTGGCCGCTTTCCGGAAATTATCACAAAAATTCACTAATAAATTCGCCACGTTTCGTGAAAAATTTTACTGCCTCGAATTGTTGCATTATAAAATGAGATTGCTATGAACAGGTTGCCTATGACGAAACCGGTATTTCTCAAAAAAATCACAGCAAGGAATTTCAGGGCGTAGGATTTTAAGCTGAATTTGGATTAGGCAAAGACAGTAGGTAAAAATTTTGAATTAACATTTTGGGTCTTTCCCATTATAGCCCCCCCAGCTTAGTTGTCAGATAACCTATACCCCCCAGTCATGGTAATTATACCATAATGGGGGGCTACAATTTCATGGAGTGGCTATAATGAGAAAGACCCAACTTTTTTATTAAAAATTTTAAGGACAGTTGTTCAGTATCTATTCGACGCTATAAAGCACTGAAATATCCCTAACAAATTTCTGAAAATGAAAATGAGTTGATAAAGAGCACGTGAAATGTACCTTTTTTGCTGCAGCATTTTTACACCATTCGTTAATATCTGGGGAAAGGATTCTCGAAAGGTTATTAAACTCCGAATGAAAGCCGTTTAGTTGAATAGATTTGAGAGGGCGATAACGAAAGTGTGGTAATGTTTTTAATCAATTCTGGTTTGAATACAACAGTTGCGTGACTTTATTAAACCATTTTCTTGATTAGACTAAGAGTTTATCGTTTATAACGGAAAAGATCCGAATCCTCAACAATTGAGGTTTGGATATTTTCCGGAAAACATCCAAACCTCAATTGTTGGGGATTCGGATCTTTTCCATTTCTTCCCCCCAGCTTAGTGGGCGCATTTTATTTGTATCCCCAAACGCACGTGGTATATTTATACAAAATGATTTACTATGTAATGGCACGTGCTCTGTAACTGGGGGCGCATAACGTACTGAGGGGGGGGGGGGGCACGAACGGAAAAGATCCGAAAATTGTCTTCTCATGGCAACAAAATTCCGTCCTCCCGATCCATTTTTGCCTGTACCACCCTAATTTCGCGGCTTGCACCACCAATTTCACCTGCCATAGATGCTTCAGATTTTTGCAGCGTGAATGAGTTTTCACCACGATTGGCCGCCCTTTCTTATCTTACAATAGATTTTTCGGATTTTTCCCGTTTGTGCCCCCCCCCAGTACGTTTTGCGCCCCCAGTTACAGAGCACGTGACATTATACAGTAAATCTTTATGTTAAAATCTGTCACGTCTGCCTGGGTGTGTGCAAATAATATAAACCCACAAAGCCGGGCGCACAAACGGAAAAAATCCGATTTTCTACAATTTTTTGTGAATCATTCAAATCTAGGGTTTAATTTTCCAGGTGTACAATATAGAGCAAGTGAATGGACTGTTGGAGGGATGTCTTGAGACATTTGTGACGAATGAACTGGCCAAGAGCCACGGGGACATATTGCAAGTCATCCGGTCAGAGGCATCCCAGGACACACAAACCAGTGTCGCTAAGAAGGTTTGTCCAAAAAGCTAGCAAAAACCAAAGAGCAGAAACAGCCCGCTGAGGTTTAACCAGTGAATCCCACCGATGGATCATAGAAATTTCATAAAAATTCCATCCATGGTTTATCGGTGGTTTATTACCACTTTTTCTCTGATCATAGAAAATCCATCGATGGGAAATTGCTGCATCATAGATAATCCATCGATGGAAATCACTGGATCATAGAAAAACCATAGAACCTGATCTTGAGTCTATTCTCAGGAAAAATCAAACCAGGAAAAATGCAATATGTGAATGTACTCATACTTCGCGCATCCAAAATTAGCAAAAATATATACCATTATGTCGAATGAAATAAAGCATCAACGAAACCTGCTGTTTTTTCGCAGTTTTTTTTTCTGTTTTCCATTTCATCTGAAATGGCATCTTTTAGCATACGGAATCAACTGCTGCTTCGCGTCAAAACAATACGGACACTCCATCCAAGACACTCCTCTCTAGGCTAAACTACGTTAAGAAACTCAACTCATTCTTTGGTCTCTTTTTGTAATTTCGATTTTTCAAAAAACTGTTTTTCAATCGAGCCATGTAGTTTTTTTTTCAAACGTATCCAAATTTTGAGCCAACCTTTTACTACTAGTAACGACAAAGAATCGTTGCTCTGATTAGCTCAACCTTGAGTTGCAAAACAAATAAAAGTTTTAATGTTTTTGGTCTCAATTTGTAAGTTTGATTTTTTCAAAATAAACGTTTTACAATCGGACCAAGGAATTTTTTAAATCTAACCAATTTTTAAGCTAACATTTTACGAATAACAAAGAGAAAAAATTGCTGCTATGATTAGCTCTACCTTTAGTAAAAAAACCAAAAAAACTTTATGTTTTGGTTTCATTTTATTATTTCGATTTTTCGGAAAAGGTGTTTTCTTTTCGGACCAGGGAGTTTTTCAAACCTAACCAAAAATTGAGCTGACACTTCACTAATCTCCCTCCATAACCTGTTCCTTTGTGAGAAAAAGTGTCGAAATAAATAATTCAATTACTTGAATTTACAACACAACTCGCCCTCTACTCCCCCCTCCCACTTCCTCCTCCCCCGGGCACATTGGAAACGCTCTTTTTAATGACACGTCACTGAAAACAACAAAAAAGTTCGTTCAGGGACACGTAAAATTTTTGAGATTTTCGAAATTTTCATTTTAATGGAAACTCTATGATCCATAGATGGAACTATGGTTTTGCTATGATCCATCGATGAGTTTTTAGTTTTATGATAATACACTGACCCATCGATGGATCCAGTTACAAGTTACAATGAAACAACAATGATCCATCAATAAGATTCACTGGGACTTCAATCCGGGCTCTCCTAGTCCAAAATTAATGCCAAATTTGCAGTTAGTTGAACATTTTAGCCGGATAAAGCCAAGTTTGAAAATATTTGCAAATTATCTCTTCACAAGACCAGAAGTTAAGTTTGCAGAAATTTGCAGACGAGTGGGGGAGTTCGTTCCGGTCGAGCTCTGGTCAAATTGGTGATGTGGGTTATTTTCTTGACCATTTCTCTGAGATCAGACTACGATCAACCTAAAAATAGCCCTACAGGGCCAACTCCTATCAATAAGGGATAAAAATTTTAATAACTTGTTTATAAACAATTGCGAATTTGACATTGTTTAAACTAGGGTTTGCCAGAACTCAGATTGTTCCGGTCGCACTAGGGGGTTATGGTGAGACTCCAAAAACACGGTCGGGCAAATGTCTGAATAATGGTTGTTCACGAAAGCTTTGGGCTGCTGGTCTGATGATAATTTTCTGAAGGATAATTTTGATAATTCAGATCGTAAACTGTATTTAAAGAGGTAAAATCAAGATGAAGACTTATGTCCAGACTTTCGTGTGTTCACCAGACTTTCATGTGTTTATCGATGTTTCCAGTCGATGTAGTTTTGAATGCACGTCGCCCCCTTCGTGCGTTCATCTTTGGCCTGGACATACTTCCTTCTGTCTGAGACCTCAACCTGGGTAGAGGATTGAACTCAATGGTGATAATTTTTTTTTCAAATCTATAAAATGTCTATAAAATTCAAATTTTCATAAACATAACAAAAAGTTTGGCCAAACAGTTACATTTTAAGAATCTTCTTATAAATATATGAATATTTTGGTCTTTAAATTACTGAGTAGAAAAGTAAGTTCTAAAACTTTCCTCTTGTCTCTATTAGAACACGTTCTTATAATTTGATCATTTCGCTATTTAATTTCTCCTTAAAACTATATTTTGATTTTTTTTCTTTCCGGATTTCTAATGGTATGTTGTTCCACTTTCTAGAAAAATTTCTGAATATTGATTGGTCACTTCATCTAGATTGGCACACATTCTTCAGAATGTGTACACCATACTGTTTTTCAGGTATACGACGAAGGTCGCAAGGGTTCAGGCACTGGATCTGCTCTGCAGGTGTACCTGGACAGGTCTCAGGAGATGGGAATCGCAATGGTGGAACAGATGTGCAAGGTTGTCAAGTCCAGAAATAATACCGTCTGAGTTATCAACAAAAAAGTCGAACCATTTCAAACTTTCCACAATTAATTGTTGAAATCGACAACATAACGATAAATTTTGAACTGTATTATCTCATCAAATAGATTCATAGCCTGTCCAATAAAGTTGAATTAAACGAATTAAATGAAATTGATAATCATTGTGGCCATTTGCATGTCAACGCTTTTTCCATCCAGCTCTTTTCGCCTTTTTTATCAACATGGTTCAAGTTTGAATTTTGACCTTTGAACTCTACGAGGAGACTTCAGAAAAGTTCGCTCATTGCGAACTTATGGGACACGCTAAGACGTCATAAATCTCTGCTTCAAAATTTGGTTGAATTTGTCAAATTTATATACCGACCGAACCATCTCGACCCCATATTCAATACCACAAAACTCTTTAATCTCTATCAAATCAGAAACTATTTTTCTCCTGATAAATATAATATTATTCCTGATTCATCCCGGAACAAAATTTTTTGATGAAACTGTTTTTGAAAATAAAATGAAGTCAAGTAGTTTCTGTTACAAAAGGTATAGCTCGCTTGATTTGAGTTTTAAATGCAAGTTAAATTTATTGAGGTTCCAAAATAATTTGCAACATTCTCCAATAGTTAAAATCGGTCGCCAACTCAATTTCTTCCGGTTGTGCAAAACACTAAATAGACACACAACAAAGAAAAGAGATAAAATTTTAGCAAAGTGCATTTCGAATGTGCGTCAGATGAGACACAGAAAAGGGATCTATCTGGGTTCGCAACAGTGTTTTTCAAGTCTTTAATTACATTTTATGTGTTTCCATATACGATATTAATAGAGAATTTGAATATTTAGGATGGAGGTCTATCATATTCACAATTTCCCCAAACCTCGATAGAATATTCAATGACAAATGGCTCTATTTGGAGGGCTAGTGACTTCACAAGCTTACTACTCGTAAATAGAATAAAAGGTTAAACCAATCACGTCGTTCAACCCCTCAAAGACGTTTGTCGAGGCGTTATAGTACTTCACACAATTGCCCGAAATACGAAGTTAGATTACGTTTCAAAGCATTTCCGCTTTCAGTGATAATTTATAGTTTTCCTGAAGATCATTGCCAATTAAAAATAAGCAAAGACTGTAAGATAGGGAACAACACAAGGTTCTCAATTCATTAATTATTTATCTGACCAACTAATATATTGTAAAAGTTCATCGGTGTTCACTTCACAGCCCGAAGTGCACACGAATAATAATCCACTCGTAATGACCTTGCATAAAGGTTACTGCAAACCTTGAAGAGTCGG